>NW_024743949.1:0-36871 GCF_018991925.1 Homarus americanus | reverse complement strand
CCCTCCTGTGTCGTCTTGTTCACCCTGATGCTAGACCTACGCCCTCCCTCCTGTGTCGTCTTGTTCACCCTGATGCTGGACCTACACCCTCCCTCCTGTGTCTTGTTCACCCTGATGCTGGACCTACACCCTCCCTCCTGTGTGGTCTTGTTCTCCCTCCTGCTGGACCTACATTCTCCCTTTTGTGTGGTCTTGTTCACCCTGATGCTGGACCTACGCCCTCCCTCCTGTGTGGTCTTGTTCTCCCTGATGCTGAACCTACACTCTCCCTTTTGTGTGGTCTTGTTCTCCCTCCTGCTGGACCTACGCCCTCCCTCCTGTGTGGTCTTGTTCACCCTGATGCTGCACCTACGCCCTCCCTCCTGTGTGGTCTTGTTCTCCCTGATGCTGAACCTACTCTCTCCCTTTTGTGTGGTCTTGTTCTCCCTCCTGCTGGACCTACGCCCTCCCTCCTGTGTGGTCTTGTTCACCCTGATGCTGCACCTACGCCCTCCCTCCTGTGTGGTCTTGTTCACCCTGATGCTGGACCTACACCCTCCCTCCTGTGGTGTCGCGTTTAACGCCTCCTGAAAAACATTTAACGCCTTTTAAAGTTGGTTTAACGCTATTTGAAATTAGTTTGACGCCAGGTGGTGGCTCAGTGGCTGTGGTGGGGGCGCAGTGGTGGTGGGGCTGTGGTGTGTCTGTGGTGGGGCGGTATGTCAGTGGATGTGGTGGGGCTGTGGTGGGTCAGTGGTTGTGGTCGGGCTGTCTTGGTGGCGCAGTTACAGTGGTGCTGGCTAATTGCAGTGGTGATGGTGGTGTGGCGGCGGTCGGGCAGTGGATGTGGTGGGGCATTGATGGTGGTGGTGGTGCAGTGGTGTGGTGGGGCTGTGGTGGTGGTGCAGTTGCAGTGGGGGTGGGGCAGTGGCTGTGGTGGGGCTGTGGTGGTAGCGCGTTTGCGGTGGTGGTGGCGGTCAGTGGTTCTGGTGGGGCAGTGGTGTGGGGGCGGTTGTGGTGAGTCAGTGACGGAGCAGTGGTGGTGGGGCGGTGGGGTGGCGGAGCAGTGGTGGGGCCGTTGCCTAGCAATGGTGGTGGGGCAGTGGTGGTGGTGTTGCAGTGGTGGTGGGGGTGGGGCAGTGGCTGTGGTGGGGCTGTGGTGGTTGCGCGTTTGCACTGGTGGTGGCGGTCAGTGGTGTGGCGGCGGTTGTGGTGGGACAGTGGTGGTGGAGCAGTGGTGGGGCAGTGGTGGTGGTGGTGGTGAGTCAGTGACGGAGCAGTGGTGGTGGTGGGGTGGCGGTTGTGGTGGGGTGGCGGAGCAGTGGTGGGGCCGTTGCCTAGCAATGGTGGTGGGGCAGTGGTGGTGGTGGTGGGTCATTGGTTGTGGTATGGCAGTGGCTGTATTGGGGCAGTGGCTGTGGTGTGGAGTCAGTGGCTCCGGTGGTGCTGTGGTTGTGGCGCAGTTGCAGCGGTGGTTGTGATGGATTTGTGGCTGTGGTCGTGTTGGGTCAGTGGCTGTGGTGGTGGATCTGTGGTGGGTCAGTGGCTGTGGTGATGGTGGGTCACTGGCTGTGGTGGGTCAGTGGCTGTGGTGGTGGTGGGGGGTCAATGGTGATGGTGGGTCACTGGCTGTGGTGGGTCACTGGCTGTGGTGGGGCAGTGACTGGGGTGGAGCAGTGGTTAGGCAGTGGTGGTGGCGTGGCAGTGATGGAGCGGTGGCGTGGCGGAGCAGTGACTGTGTTGGGGCAGTGGTGTGGCGGCGGTGGGACAGTGTTAGCGGAGCAGTGTTGGGGCAGTGGTTGTGGTGGGTCAGTGGCGGAGCAGTGGTGGTGGAGTGGTAGTGGTGGTGGTGGTGGGGTATTGGTGGTGGGGATGTGGCGATGGTGGGGCAGTGGTGGAGCCGGTGGGGTGGTGGGGCAGTGGCTGTGGTGGAGCAGTGGGGCTGTGATGGTGGTGGGGCAGTGGTTTTGCTGGGGCTGTGGTGGGTCAGTGGCTGTGGTGGGGCAGTGGTGGTGTGGCGGCAGTGGTGATGGTAGGTCAGTGGCTGTGGTGTGGCCGTCGGTGGGGTTGCGGAGCAGTGACTGATGGTGGTGGAGCAGTTGCAGTGGTGCAGCGGTGGTGGTGGGTGAGTGGCTGTGGTGGTGGCAGTAGTGTGGTGGGGCAGTGGTGGTGGTGTTGCTGTGGTGGGGCAGTGGTGGTGGCGCATTTGCAGTGGTGGCGCGGTGGTGTGGAAGTGGTGTGGTGGGTCAGTGGCAGTAGTGTGGTGGGGCAGAGGTGGTGGTGGGACAGTGGTGGAGGTGGTTGGGCGGCAGTGGTGTGATGGTGGTGGTGGAGCAGTGGTATGGCGGTGGTAGTGGGGCAGTGGCTGTGGGGTCAGTGGCTGTGGTGGTGGTCGGGCAGTGGCTGTGGTGGGGCGGTTGCAGTGGTGGTGGTGTTGCAGTAGCTGTGGTGGGGCAGTGGTGGTGATGAAGCATTGGCTGTGGTGAGTCAGTGGTGGTGGTGGTGGGACAGTGGCGGTGGTGGTGGGTCAGTGGCGGTGGTGGGGCAGCGGTGGTGATGGTGTTGCTGCGGCGGTGGTGGTAGTGGTGGGGCAGTGGTGTGGCGGCGGTGTGGTAGGTGGTGGTGGAGGAGCAGTGGCTATGGTGGTGGTGGTGGGGCAGTGGTGGTGGGGCAGTGGCTGTCGTGGTGGTGGGGCGGTGGCTGTCGTGGTGGTGGGGCAGTGGCTGTTGTGGGGGTCCCATTGGCTCTGGTGGGGTGTAGTGCCGGAGCAGTGGCTGTAGTGGGGGGTCAGTGGCTGTGATGGGGGAGACAGTAGCTGTGATGGGGGAGTCAGTAGCTGTAGTGGGGGGTCAGTGGCTGTGTTGGGGCTGTGGTTGTGGCGCGGTGGTGGGGCAGTGGCTGTGGTGGGGCAGTGGCTGTGGTGGGGCATTGTTGTTGTGGGGCAGTGCTGTGGTGGTGGCCGCTCAGAGGCTGTAGTGGGGCAGTGATGATTTTGTGGTGGTGGTGGGTCAGTGGCAGTAGTGTGGTGGTGGTGGGGCAGCGGTGGAGGTGGTGGGGTGGCGGCGGTGGGGCAGTGGTGTGGCGGCAGTGGTGCGGCGGTGGGGCAGTGGCGGAGCAGTGCTGGTGGTGGGGCAGTGGCGTAGCAGCAGTAGTGGTGGTGGGGCAGAGGCGGACCAGTGGTGGTGGTGGTGGGTCAGTGGCTGTGTTGGGGCAGTGGTGTGGCAGCGGTGGGGCAGCGGTGGTGGTGGGGCAGTGGTGTGACGGCGGTGGTGGCGGGACAGTGGTAGCGGAGCAGTGGTGGGGCAGTGGTTATGGTGGGTCAGTGGCTGTAGTGGGGGGTCAGTGGCTGTGGTGTGGCAGTAGTGTGGTGGTGGTGGGGCAGTGGCTATGGTGGGGCAGTGGTGGTGGTGGGACAGTGGTGGTGGTTGGGCAGTGGTATGGCAGTGGTGGTGGGGCAGTTGTAGAGGGGCAGTGGCTGTGGTGGGGCAGTGGTGGTGGTGGGGCAGTGGTGGTGGTGTTACAGTGGCTGTGGTGAGGCAGTGGTGGTGGTGGGACAGTGGTGGTGGTAAAGCATTGGCTGTGGTGAGTCAGTGGTGGTGGTAGGTCAGTGGCAGTGGTGGGGCAGCGGTGGTGATGGTGTGGCGGCGGTGGGGTAGTGACGGAGCAGTGGCTGTGGTGGGGGGTCAGTGGCTGTGATGGGGGTCAGTGGCTGTCGTGGGGCTGTGGTTGTGGCGCGGTGGCGGGACATTGGCGGAGCAGTGGTGGTGGCGGGACATTGGCGGAGCAGTGGTGGTGGCGGGACATTGGCGGAGCATTGGTGGTGGTGGGGCAGTGGAGTAGAAGTGGCTGTGGTGGGGCGGTGGCGGAGCAGTGGCGGCGGTGGGGCAGCGGTGGTGGGTCAATGGCGGTGGGGCAGCGGTGGTGGTGGCGGTACAGTGGTAGCGGAGCAGTGGTGGGGCTGTGGTTGTGGTGGGTAAGTGGCGGAGCAGTGGTGGTGGTGTGGTGAGGTGGCGGAGCAGTAGTGGTGGTGGTGGGGCAGTGGCGGAGCCGCTGTGGTGGTGGGGTGGTGGTGGTGAGTCAGTGACGGTGCAGTGGTGGTGTGGTGTCGGTGGGTTAGTGGTGGTGAGGTTGTGGTTGTGGTGGGGTGGCGGAGCAGTGGCATTGGCGGAGCAGTGGTGGTGGGGGTGGGCCAGTGATTGTGGTAGGGATGTGGCGGCAGTGGTGTGGCTGTGGTGGGGCAGTGGCTGTGGTGGGGGGTCAGTGGCTCTGGTGGGGCTGTCGTTGTGGCGCAGTTGCAGTGATGGTGGGGCAGTGGTGTAGTGGTGGTGGGGCAGTGGTGTAGTGGTGGTGGGTCAGTGGGGTTGGTGGGGCAGTGGTGTTGGTGAGACAGTGGTGTTGTGGTGGGGCAGTGGTGGTGTGGCGGCAGTGGTGGTGGTAGGTCAGTGGCTGTGGTGTGGCTATGGTGGGGTTGCGAAGCAGTGAGTGGTGGTGGTGGGGCAGTTGCAGTGGTGCTGGTGGTGGGGCAGTGGCTGTGAAGGGGGTCAGTGGCTGTGGTGGGTCTGTGGTGGTGGCGCATTTGCAGGTGGTGGAGCGGTGGTGATGGGGCAGTGGCTGGGGCAGTGGCTGTTGTGGGGGGTGAGTGGCTCTATTGGGGTAGTGGCGGAGCAGTGGTTGTGGTGAGGGGTCAGTGGCTGTGATGGGGGGTCAGTGGCTGTGATGGGGGGTCAGTGGTTGTAGTGGGAGTCTTTGGCTGTGGTGGGGCTGTGGTTGTGGCGCGGTGGTGGGCCAGTGGCTGTAGTGGGGCAGTGTTGTTTTGGGGCAGTGGTGTGGTGGTGGGGCAGTGGGTGGTGGTAGGTCAGTGGCAGTAGTGTGGTGGTGGTGGGGCAGTTGGCTGTGGTGGGGCAGTGGTGATGTTGGGTCAGTGGCGGAGCAGTGGCTGTGGTGGGACAGTGGTGGTGTTGGGTCAGTGGCGGAGCAGTGGCTGTGGTGGGGGAGGGGTGAGTCAGTGGTGGTGGTGGGGCAGTGGTGTGACAGTGGTGCTGGTGAGTCAGTGACTGAGCAGTGGTGGTGGTGGTGTGGTGGCGGTGGGTTAGTGGTGGTGAGACAGTGGTTGTGGTGGGGTGGCGGAGCAGTGGTGGTGGTGGGGCAGTGGCGGAGCAGTGGTGGTGGGGGTGGGCAGTTGCTGTGGTGGGCCAGTGGTTATGGTAGGGCAGTGGTGTGGCTGTGTGGGGGTCAGTGGCTCTGGTGGGGCTGTGGTTGTGGAGCAGTTGTAGTGGTGGTGGGTCAGTGGGGGTGGTGGGGCAGTGGTGTTGTGGCGGTGTAGGCAGTTGCAGTGGTGGTGGGTCAGTGGCTGTGGTGGGGCAGTGGGCGTGGTGGGACAGTGGTGGTGGGTCAGTGGTGGGTGTCACGTGCCTGAGCGCTCGGGAACTCGCATAGCGTGAGGCATATGTTCACGCCTACATTTCATACAAGCTATTAACTTGTTAATTGTACTTATTATATTATTATTGTTCTTAGTTACTTTGGTTAATTGTATATTTATGTATGTTATTAATATGCATCATTGTCTTACTCTGTTAAGTCAAATCAAGAGTAGTATTAATTAATTATATAAACTATCCAGCAAATGTCCGGGATCACGTGATAGGAGACGCGCTCCTCGGCGTGCCCCCACGCTTCCGCAGTAGCGAAAAACCGTGGCATAGTAGGGTGTGTCATAGGAGGGAAGATCAGCTAAAACTAATGGCCCATCACTTGTTTGGTAGATTTTAGTGTATATAAACAGAAAATAATTTCAGTTTCAATATTTTGCAACCTTTTGCTAGGTAAATTTTGCGTGAAATTTATCGAAAATCTAACGTACAGCTGCATTAGTGCATTACAATTAAATAGTGAACATTTTTTTCTGACTTCATTCTTTAACAACCCAACTAACAATATTTTTTTCTTTTTCAGATTCTGATGCATTTATAAGTTGATAATATTTGCGATGGCTGCTTGTGTCAGGACGAGGAACCAAAAATCCAGCCATCTCAGTCACTATCTTGGGTCTGGGAGAGAGCTCCTGAAGTCGGAGTTGCCTATATTGAGAGATGCTTTGAGATACGGTGTTTTAATCAGGCAAATCAGTGAAAAGAACCAAAGAACTTAACAAACAAAGACATTGCCAGTGATATGACCAAAGCTGTCTTGGCACAGTACACTCTGGCTAACGCTCAGTTCAAGCCTCCATTCATAACAAGTCAGAAGAAGATTAGTGAGAGACTGCTAGCCAGTTGGGAAAAGGCAAGAGATATCTCTCTTGGGAGAGGAAAACTTGCAGTTAAGGACAGCTTTGCCAAGCAACTGGACCAGTTATTTGACATAATTACTTGCAAGTGCCCAATTGTTCCTCTATCTGAGTTTGGATGCGATCGTGACTGTAAATCCGAGGCCCACATCTCCTGTATTTGCAAGCGTGAACTGAAGATTCCAGTGATCGAACTGGCATTTGTCAAAGCACAGAGAGAGAAGACTGGCAGTATAGGGGCTCTCATGATTTCTAGCCAAGATATTCCGGAGTCCAAGAGACAGGAGGCTGCCACAGAGAGACAGAAGAGGAGAAGAGTTGCCGAGGAAAAGAGACTTGAGAAGGCCCAGGGTGAGGTAAAAAAAGGCCGATGATTGGAGTCAAGCTGATTCAGAGTTTAATGACTTCCCCATGGCTGATCCGAGTGCTGACCAGGAGAATGGTGACTTTGTCCCTAACCCAGAAAATAATGATCCCAAACCTTCCAGGCATAAGATTCGAAATAGGAAAGATATCCCGAGCATAGCTCTGGCCAGCATGCGACACCACACTGGTCTCAGAGAAACTGCAGAGATAGCAACAGCTGCCTGGATTGACGGTGGTTTGATAACACCTGATGATGTTCACCTGGTGATAGATCATAACAAAGTAAGGAGAGCTCAGGAGAAACTTGTCAGTAACCTAGAAGAGGAGTTTGATAAGGGGATAAGAGAAAATGGAATCAATTGTTTGTTCTTTGATGGGAGAAGGGATGACACTAAAGTGTTCATGAAAGTTGGAGATTCTGACAAGTTGTTCCCTGCCATGGTGAAGGAGGAACACTACTCCTGCTTCAGTGAACCAGGAGGGAAGTATTTGTGGCATTTCACTCCAGAGAAAGATGACATCAGGAAACCAGCTGAGATAGTGGCAGATAACATTGTGAACTGGCTCAGAGAGAGGAACGTAGACCAGACCCTGCAGGCCATTGGAGGGACAGCACCAACACGAACACAGGGTGGCAAGGGGGTCATACAGTGGATAGAGCGGAAGATTGGGAGGAAGCTGGTCTGGATTGTTTGTGACCTCCACACCAACGAGTTGCCACTCAGACATCTGATCCAGGAGCTGGATGGCAAGACTCTTTCAAACAACAGATGGTCTGGTCCTCTTGGCAAGATGCTGGACTCTGCCACTGAGTTAGAAATAAATCCGAGCTTTGAAAAAATCACAGTTGGCCCTCCACTCGTTGAAGCTTGCACATACTGTCATTGACGACCTGAGTACTGAGCACTATGGTTACATGATTTGCAGTGCCATCAAAACTGGGGTCATGCCTGATAGACTTGCTTACCTGCAGATAGGTCCAGTCTCACATTCTAGGTGGCTCACAACGGCTCTCAGGTTCTGGAGAATTTGGGTCGCTCATCATAAACTGAAAGGGAACCAGCTTCACAACCTGAGACTTATTCTCCAATTCATCGTGAGTGTCTACTTGCCAAATTGGTTCAACACCAAGGTCAAGTCATCGTTCTCCGAAGGTCCGAGGCATGTTCTCTTCCAGCTTGAGCTCCTGAGGAGTCAGCCAAGGAAGGTTGTTCAGATTGTGGAGCAGACTGTGAGGAGATCTTCCTGGTATGTTCATCCCGAGGCAGTTCTGCAGACAATGCTCTGCAGTAAGGAGGAGGAGGAGAGAAGAGTGGCAGTCAAAGATCTTGGATATGAAAGGACTTGTAGGAGGATCTGGGCATAGCCGAATCAAGTTGAAGTGACGATTCTTCAGGTCAGGAAGCTCCTGAAGTCAATCTAGGTGCCAAGACCT
This sequence comes from Homarus americanus, assembly GCF_018991925.1. Taxonomy (NCBI): domain Eukaryota; kingdom Metazoa; phylum Arthropoda; class Malacostraca; order Decapoda; family Nephropidae; genus Homarus; species Homarus americanus. The sequence continues at coordinate 28,802 of NW_024743949.1, read as the reverse complement.
CACTGATCTCTCTTAGATCTGGATAACATCAGGCTGGCAGTGAGCCCCCTCTTACCTGCAGCCTCACCAATGTTCAAGTCAGAGCTTTCCTGGACAACCCCATGCATGTCCCTGCCTGGCCCTCGCACACCCAGAGTATAGAGCGTTGTGTACAGCAAGTGGGCGAGGCCAGCAGTCACGTGTACAGCCAGGAGAGGAGGGAAGGCTACATCCGAGCTCAGGTGGTCAGCAGGGAGGTGATGAGTAGAAACAGAAGCAAGAAAGACATGTTTTCTATGGTGTGCAGCAACACCGGGTCGTAGTAGTAAAACCGGTTTTTGTATTTGATGATTTTGTTTTCTAAAGGAATATTAAATTTAATAAATGTGTCAAGATCATTCGTTTCACTATTCTGGATCATTTTCATCCTAATAAATTAACCTGATACATTTACTTTACTTTAAATAAGCTATTTAGTGGTGTTGGTAAAAGGGTGGGAATACTGAATTTTCATAAGAATTGAAGTTAAAATTTACCTAGCTAAAAATGAAAACTTTTCAAATCTGAAGATATCACATGATTCTGCACATAGAACTACATCATTAATACCATGGGCCGATTTTTCAAACTCAAAAAAAAAAAAATTCGCCTCCGTATGACACACCCTACTGTGGTACACCACTGACACTCCCAGGTACACTTCTTACACTCCCTGGTTCTCCTCTGACACTCCCAGGTGCACCTCTGACACTCCCAGGTACACCTCTGACACTCCCAGGTACACCTCTGACACTCCCAGGTACACATCTGACACTCCCAGGTACACCTCTGACACTCCCAGGTACACCTCTGACACTCCCAGGTACACCTCTGGCACTCCCAGGTACACCTCTGACACTCCCAGGTACACCTCTGACACTCCCAGGTACACCTCTGACACTCCCAGGTACACCTCTGACACTCCCAGGTACACCTCCTGACACTCCCAGGTACCTCTGACCTCCCGGTACACCTCTGACACTCCCAGGTACACCTCTGACCTCCCACACTCCCAGGTACACCTCTGACACTCCCAGGTACACCTCTGACACTCCCAGGTACACCTCCTCCACCTCTCACCTCCCAGATACACCTCTCACACTCCCAGGTACACCTCTCACACTCCCTCTCACACTCCCAGGTACACCTCTCACACTCCCAGGTACACCTCTCACACTCCCAGGTACACCTCTCACACTCCAGGTACACCTCTCACACTCCCAGGTACACCTCTCCACACTCCCAGGTACACCCTCTGACACTCCCAGGTACTCCAATGACACTCCCAGGTACTCCTCTGACACTCCCTGGTACACCCCTGACACTCCCAGGTACACCTCCGACACTCCCAGGTACTCCACTGACACTCCCAGGCACTCCTCTGACACTCCCAGGTACACCTCAGACACTCCCAGGTACACCTCAGACACTCCCAGGTACACCTCAGACATTCCCAGGTGCACCGCTGACACTCCCAGGTGCACCTCACACACCAGGGGCACCACTCTACCCACACACCAGGGACACCACTCTACCCAAACACCAGGTGCACTTCTCTACCCACACACCAGGGGCACCTCTCTACCCACACACCAGGGCACCTCTCTGCCACACACCAGGTGCACTTCTCTACCCACACACCAGGGGGCACCTCTCTACCCACACACCAGGGGCACCTCTTTACCCACACACCAGGGGCACCTCTCTCTACCCACACACCAGGGCACCTCTCTACCCACACCAGGGACACCTCTCTGCCCACACACCAGGGCACCTCTCTACCCACACACCAGGGGCACCCTCTACCCACACACACCAGGGACACCTCTTCACCCACACACCAGGGGCACCTCTTTACCCACCAGGGGCACCACTCTACCCACACACCAGGGACACCACTCTACGCACACACCAGGGGCACCTCTCTACCCACACACCAGGGGCACCTCTCTACCCACACACCAGGGGCACCTCTCTACCCACACACCAGGTGCACCTCTCTACCCACACACCAGGGGCACCTCTCTACCCACACACCAGGGGCACCTCTCTACCCACACACTAGGTGCACCTCTCTACCCACACACTAGGTGCACCTCTCTACCCACACACTAGGTGCACCTCTCTACCCACACACTCGGGCACCTCTCTACCCACACACTAGGTGCACCTCTCTACCCACACACTAGGTGCACCTCTCTACCCACACACTAGGTGCACCTCTCTACCCACACACTAGGTGCACCTCTCTACCCACACACTAGGTGCACCTCTCTACCCACACACTAGGTGCACCTCTCTACCCACACACTAGGTGCACCTCTCTACCCACACACTAGGTGCACCTCTCTACCCACACACTAGGTGCACCTCTCTACCCACACACTAGGTGCACCTCTCTACCCACACACTAGGTGCACCTCTTACCCACACACTAGGTGCACCTCTCTACCCACACACTAGGTGCACCTCTCTACCCACACACTAGGTGCACCTCTCTACCCACACACTAGGTGCACCTCTCTACCCACACACCAAGTGCACCTCTCTACCCACACACCAGGGGGACCTCTCTACCCACACACCAGGGACACCACTCTCCCCACATCGTACACTGACATATTAACTTAGAGACTTATTTTGACTCATTAATTTGGGATTTTTTCAAGGGTAGAATTCATACCAGATATAAAAGATTTATAACTCAGGTTGTAAGGTAACAAACTTGTATACATTAAAATCAAGGACGTGTTCTGTATAAATAAAATTGTACGTGAAGGATAAGGTAAAATAACGATAAGTCACTGTAATAAAAACCAGCATTGGGTCTTGAGCTTCGTCTTACACGTGTCCAGCAGGAGCAAGTGACACGGAGGACAGCACCTCCCCGACCAGCCTTAATATCAGCATCGTCTTCAGTGACTCCGTCTTCTCCCCACTGACCGGAGGAGCGGTAGTCAACAAAAGCTTGGGTGGCAACGGAGGAGCGAGGGATCCAAGCTTCACCTTGGCCGCCCTACGCCAGCCCGGCATTCACTTAGAGGAGGGCGAAGATATAGATTCCTTCATTGCAAACCTTACCATTCCTCCACCAGCTGAAGGAGGTGTGGTAAGCAATGTAGTGATTATGCATTCATTATAATGCTGCTGTTTTTATCCATTTTGATGACTATACAGTACATGGAACTCCAAGATATTCCCTTATTTACAAATAGAGAATTGTTCTGTATATACGATGCCGTTTACAGAACCTTCAGACGTGCGCGGAGAACCGTAAGATGGGGAACGAGTACGACATCTCTGCGTTTATTATCCCGCCGCCTCCTCCACCCTCGGACGAGAAGGACAACAGGTCGTTCGACATTATACGGAGCCAAAGAAGGAATCAGTAGGGTGAGTTGTTGTGAGGTTCATCTAATTTTCTACAATTAAATGCAATACTGTATTACTGTAAGTGTACTGTGGAAGTGTTTGTCTGAACTAAATGAATTTGTTTCTGTTCATAGATGTTATTGATTTACCGTACAGTGTAACATACATCATCGTGTAAGAAGATTACCGCACTGTAATAATTAGTTATGAGTTTATAATAAATACTGTACAGTTTTATACAACACAATACGGTACTTAGGAAAACAGGGAGGCCATTTAAAATCACATTTCCTGGTGGTATGTATGACTCTCAGGTTGTTTATCTCTTTAAGGAGGAGTATCACTCTAGGTGTTTTGTTATGGGTAATGTCAGACTGTTTTCAGGTTGGAGAAATGTGTTACTCAATGGGTTAAAATGGTTAAGTTTTATTGTGATTTCTCCTGTAGTAAAAGAATATTGTTAATTTATTAATTTATCATTCCACCACTTAAAAGTTTATTAGCTGCTGGGCCAGTTGGTCTGTTCTTTTTTAATTTGCTGTGAACACTAGTGTTAGGTGTTCGTACAGGAAGAAATCTATAATATTTGGGAGTGTCACTGGATAACACCCTTCTCATGTGTGTCTCAGCCAGGACTCAAACCCATGATACATTCATTACTGCCGTACCAGCAAATGTTTGTTTTTACCTAAAGTATTTGCTGTTAGTTCTTTCCTTCTGAAAGTATATCACAAACAGTGATGTAGGAGGTATTTACTTTAAGATATCATTTTTTAGTACAAAAATGAGCTAAATTGGTTTATCGTTACAGATGGTGTGCGAGGACAACAGCGACATGGAGGTCGGGGAGAAGGACCACGACATGGGCGAGGTGCACGTCAGCTCAGAGACGATGGCCAAGCGTGCCAACCTAGCGGGGAAGGTCGCATCTCTGCAGAGGCGCTTCGAAGTTCCTCCCAGGACTGCCTACGGTAGTCTGCCTACCTCAAGTGCCTCCGTAGACAATCGTCAGTTGCTACCGAGATCAAATAATTCTAATGTAGGACATGAACTGCATGCCAAATTGGCACAGGCATTAGAGGAAAATGATAAGATGTTCAAAGGTTTCGACACTCAACAAATGACGAGTGCCAAAAATACCGGCGGAAGTCGGGAGAGCGGCGACTCCAAGCATCCGTCGGTCACGGCCAGAGTACGAACCTTCAGCTCTGGGGGAAACTGGACCGCCTCTTCTCTTCAGCGCCAAAAGACCGTGCCAACCAGTAAGGCAGAGGGAAAATAGGAGGACTCTCCACCTCCCCCTCCTCCACGAACGCCCATCACACGAACCGGCACTCTGACTAACCCAAAGAAATCCAAGCCTTCTCGTCCCTCGTCAAAAATCCAGAGAAGTATATCTATGAGCACAGGTAACCTCTCCAAGTCTGCCTCTCAAGACGACATGACGAGTCACGCCAGTTACATCACCATCCTGAAGTCGAGCACCAAAGCCTCGGCCTCCAGCGAAGACGTCAGCCAAGCCAAAGCCTCCCCGGGGTCCCCCTCCAAACAAAGGGTAGCCTCCAGTAACGATTCTCTCGCGTCGTCCTCCAGTGAATTCCTCTACTGAAGAATTACTCTTAAAATTTTCAATAAATCTCTAAACATCATTAATGAACTACAGCTCAGCCAGTCTGGAGGTGAATATATTCTCTATTTTTGGGAATTGGAAAAAAAATTGATTTTATGTACTGATGTGTTTAATTCTTTATACGATCGGTAGCATGGATACAATATGAAAAAAAGACGAGGGTAGAGGGAGGTAAAGGTTTTATTATGAGAAGTTGGTAAATGTAACAGCTGAGAGGCAGAGTTATCCTGTTTAACGCTGAGAGAAATAAAGATTCAATGTGATAAAAGAAAACTTAAAAGAGAGGAAACGGTTAGATGGGATCTCTTTAGTAATCATATTGAAACTGTCTATTTACCTAGAATAATACAGAATAGGGATGTTATAAATCTTGGTTTTAATAGAATAACAAAAGTGTATTGATTATGTTTAATAAAGAATCAATAGAATGACAGAGGGAAGATTTTGAGATATAAGGTAGGAAAAGTGTACTAGTGGAAGAAGAGTTTGGAACCAGACTTGGAAGAGATTATGTGGGTCACTTTTTAAATTAAGGAGCATAAAACTTACATGTAAAATTATCTAATGAAATCGATAATGTTTTTATGATATTTAAGGACCCGGATAGAGTCGTTAGAAAAGCAATGTAGGAACGTTAGAAAATGTATTAGATAAATACTGATTGTTGTCTATAGGCAGTGTACTGTATGTGAGGGAGAGGTGAAGTTGTTGCTGATGAAAGTAAGATTATAGTAGGATATGTAGTGTCACCATGATTGATTGGTGTTTGCCACGATGGGATGATAATTGAGGTTGGTGCTGTTGATGTGGTTGGTTGAGTAAAGAAAGTTGAATATGTTAATAAGTTTGGTTGATTGAAGAAAATTGATGGTGCGTGCGTGCGTGCAATATGTATGAAGCATTATCTGTTAATTTTAGTAAATAAAATTTCTCTTCCTCAGGACAATGTGAAGGCAGGTATGCAGAACAAAGGCCTTCGTTCACCATCACCAGCGCGTAAGGAGTCCCTCGCCAGATAACTCAGAGCGGCCACCCTCGGTGCCTTCCAGACTTCGCAAGCCACAGCTCAGCCCAACTACTTCTCCTACGAATAATCTGCCAGGCACACACCGTCTGCGTCCTTCGGGCAAATTAATGGCTCCTTCCGGACCTACCGGCGTAAGGCTCCCGCGAGCAGTCCCACTTCTCCTCGAGGCAGGGCTGGATTCAGGAGTGGGCAAAGTGGGCAGCTGCCCAGGGGCCTCCACATCTTACAATATTTTATTTGGATTATTTTTGTTTTCATCCTTTAAAATTCATGTTTATCTAATCCATCACGTAAAACTATGTTCAGCAAGAAGCGTGATAGAAATTAGGCAGGCAACTCCTTGAAATTCATGAAAACCTGGTTTTCCTATGAACCGACTTGAAACCACATGAATGACTCCAGTCATGTCTCACTTTTGTGTGTGTGTTTGGAATTTGTACTCTATCAATAAATATACAGTTAATTAAAAATGTCTCAATGTTCTACTTTCCTCAGTGTAACTGCATATGGCTTCAAAATTCTCCTAAGAAATGCTCAAATTTCACAATTTTCCCGGGGGGCTTATAGCGCCCCCCCGGAACGCCCAGATGTTTAGGCTCGCTTCACTCGCCACCCCACCCTCTTGGGTAGTTATAATGAGGGGGCCCTCCACAAAGAGGCTGGCTGCCCATGGGCCTCCACAGGTCTAAATCCAGCACTGCCTCGAGAGGGTACTCGCTCCCCCCAAAAGACTCCCAGAATCACTCGTAAGGCAGCCAGCCGATGCTGACGAACCTAAGCCTCGGCTCCCCGCCAAGAATAGTCAGTCGCCGGCTCGGAGAGTTCCGGCATCGCCGCCGGCCACCGCCAACGGCATCAAAAGTCCCGTGCGAACCGCCGACAAAAATTCCACTGCTTCGAGACTGCCCGGACTGGATAATTCCAGCGTGGCTCTTAAAAACCGCCTGAACCAAGAAGTCGCCAAAACTCTCTCCCAAAAACAAGACGGTCAACGGCACGGATCCGGACGATTCCCCGGACTCTGGTAGCTTCGATCAAGATTCGTTAGAAGAAGCAGAAGTGATGCCTCCGGCGTCTAGAGATGCCTTCCGCCGTTTTACGGGAGCGGTCGGTCAGTCCCCGACGGAGATGGTAGCGACCTGTGCAGAAGCTGAGCGTTTCAGCGGCACCGCCACTCAAGACGAGGCAAAGTTCCAGGAGGCCAGAGAGGCTCTCACCAGTGAATAGAGACGGTTCGTAACGGCCTCGAAGTTATTCGTCAAGTCGGCCACAGAATCCGAAGACACGTTATTGCAGTGTCTGTCGACGTGTATGAAGCTGATGCAGCGCATGGTGGACGTGACCCAGCAGGTGGTGCGGCACACTACCACGCCTCTCCACGTGGTAGTGAAGGTGAGGGACGTGGCCACCACCTACCACTCCACCGTCCGGGCGGCGCTGGATGGACCATCCTTCCATGAACACCCTCATGACTCAGGCCACCAACCTGGCCGGCGTACTCACCTCTCGCTCAGTGTGTTCAGCCCGTGAGATCCCCGACGCTCCGACGTCGCAGAATCGTGTGCATTATCGTATTATTAAGATCGCTCTCCCAGTAAAGAGTTGCAAAAATCGCCTTTGACAGTGCAATGAATGGAAACTTACAAAAGAGTACTTAATGTATTTACACGTTTGTAGATATAGAAATAAACCCGATACGCATAATGTCAATCACCGTAGCCCGACCAGCTTCTGTAAATAACGATAGAAATCTCAGGCATTATGAACAGTCAGTCCGGAGGAGAGTGAGAGCACCGGCTCCAGAGTCGAGTGTCCGGGACGAAGCTGGGACAGTCTGAGGGTGACGTAACAGAGCTGTATATTTCAGTACATTGATATAATTGTGTATAACAATGCCTAAGTTACCCCCAGTCTCGCATTTGACTATAAATTTCCAAGTGTGTTTGTTTCTCAAATGTACTTAATATAGCAGCTTTTTCAGTTACTTTTTTTTTATTATTCCAAGTTTATTGGCACTACTTGCAATTGTTCTCCAGATTTTTTATTTGTTGTACAATATAATTGCAACTTATGGTTTGCTTCCACTTTCCATTAATTTGTTCTTTGTCTTGTACAGTTTGAGGCCCTCTACCCCTCTCGGTGTATATAACTTCTATACAGCAACAAAACTTGTCACATGTCAGCCCCAGTTAGGAGTTGTAATTCAGTTTATCTGCTGTATTTTCTGCTAAATAGTGTCATAGTATATCCCGTCTGTATCCCCTTGTGCATGTAGATAACTAAGGGTACCGGGGTATACACTGTAGGGAGATATATCTACTGTAGCTGTGAGGACTATTAGTGAAGGGTTAAACAATCAACGGTTTCTTGTATAGGAATGTTGTAATATAATGTGAATGACAGTACAGTAATGGAGGTTGGGAGTACGTTACTGTAGTGGTAGTACTGTAATAAGTACAGTAGTAATTATGGTGACGAGTACTAGCAGTGGTGGAGGGTGTAGTAGTACAGCTATACTTAAGGTAACAAGTTATGTAAATCTACCACCCAAGACGAGTGAGCTCAGACGTGGTGGCCAATGGAGTTCCTAAACATATGAAGTAGGAGTGGATTGTTCCAGAAACGCTGCTGCCTACAGATTCAGGGTAGGAGCTACCAGTACAAGGGCCTCGAGGTTGTGAAGGAGAAGCTACTTCGAGTGGTTGGGGGAAATGTAGGCGTTAGTATTGTGCTGGAGACATTCCTCAGTAGCCAGACCAGGAGAACTACTGACCTCACCCAGAACATGTACCGTGTTGAGCTAGGTTATACAAGCATTATATAAACTCAATTTTCCTCGTTTATCCTCCCATTTCGGGTCATTGTGGTAGCAGGAATCTGGCCTCAAATACAGAATTGTTCTTCCCTCGGGTATTCACCAAGTGGGTCTTCCACCATAATTACTGGCCACTGAACTACCACCTTTCTATTTATACCGATTATGAATTGGCAAGGGAAAAATGGAATTAAAATGGACGATAAAGCACAAGGGGTTCAAAGACAAGAATTGATGGAGCATTTACATTAACAAGTATAGAGTCGGTTGTATCATGACCACACAGCATCTTATATGTATTCAACAGTAAATTCGGCCACCTAAACTGCCAGGTTTCAAGGAGGTATGGGACCAGGTGGACTCCTGTGCAGGTTTGAGAAAGTGGCTGTGGACACCAGGTGCAGTAAGGATACACGCCTACTATCCTCACTGGTAAGGTATATTAATTTCTATATTGCTTCCCTGGCAGATAATCAATGATCAGTTAAAAAAACCTTTGCTCTAGGCTCGAGATTCCATTCGTACATTCATTCAGGTGGGAAGCTTCAGATGGATGAAAGTTTAGAGTTCACACATTGCTCGATTGAAGTTACCAAGTAAATGTATTGTGCTAGATGGTCTGGTGGCGTCTTGAAGCCGAATTAAGGCTCATCTAGCAAGAACAATAGTAGTTTCCGATCTTATGTGAACCTAAATTTTTTAAGCTGCTAAATTGTATACAAGTTAGAGAAATGTCGAGTCTAGTCTTAAATTGGTCTAAAACTCCCCAGAACACCGTTATTAAAGGAACTAAAAAACGGAATTTTAAAATTTAAAATCAAGTTTATTGTAGAAATATGTCGATCATATCTACAGTTAAATAAATACAGCAGTTCCCGCTCCTATAATTCTTCCCCACTCTAGCCGGGTTCGTCCTTAACTGCCCACATAACGAAGGTAGGTAGGTCACTGTGCCGTGGGTGAAGCTGGATTGGTCCACTTTCAACTAGAACGAAACTCAAATTCATCCCCTCACTAAACCATTTCCAGTAGTTATTCCACGTAGTTCTCGGATATCTGGAACAAGCAAGTAATCAGAGATTAAATATAGAAGTATACTTTGTATCAAACTCAATCACACAGAAATAATTCACTAAATACATTAATATATAACCAAGTTATATCAAATATAAATAGTTAATCAACAAAACTCATTTTTAACCAACAAGAAAATTGTACTCAAGAAAAATAACACCAGCATTTGAAGAATGAAGAGATGTATATCCATGGATCCAGTAGTATTACTTCCTTTGAGGTTATGATCAGTACTGACCTCCCGTCACAGCTTTCAGAGTATTTAAGGACGGCAGTGGTGGGGGGGGGGGGTGATACATGTGAATTAGGCGGGAAAATCTTAACTGGGCTAACCACCTCTTAACTGGGCTAACCACCTCATCACAAGTGTTTAAGACATTTCATTTCTCGATAATTGTTCCATAAAACTTCACTATGTCGTGATTATTTATCGCCTTTCTATTGCTAGTTTAATATTTTTCTATTTATAACTTGTTAATTTTTCACTATAGAGATTAATGAATGTGGTTTACCGGGAGTTAAACGGGCGTAACAACCATTAGCGGCTTTACTGTGGTGGTGTCTGTTTCTGGCCGCCCATAGAAAGTCGTAGAATTCGTCATGCTATATTTATCAAAACTTCAAAAACCAGATCACAATTGACTTTGATGTGAAAGATTATGAATAAAAGAAATACAGCGCATATTAAAGTTGGAAGTTTCTCTACATTTGTCACTTCCACATAAATACACATCTGAATCTGTAGATAATGGTCACTCATAATAAGCTCATTTAAAAATGAAAAGTCTTTAAGCTTGGTAATAAAATAAACTAATTCAATAAATGTCTGGCTGGGTTCCTTCTATACATTCCTAAATCTACTATAGAATTCATTGGCCTCTTTAACAGTGTAAGCAACTGCCTATAGCCATTCAAGCAAACCATAAAGTCTCAAAAGCCTTATTGGACAACATCGTGACAAGTATTGCTAACAATAAAAATGGTTCAACGTCACACTGATTCTAAATAATAAAAGTTTCACCCTTTAAGTAAACCAGCAGTACTTAAGTATTCCAGGCAGTATATAAGTACCACCAACATATAGGCTTTACTAACGTACAGTATTGTTAATGAATGTGGTGAGAATACTTCAAAGTTTGTATATATATAGTGCCCCAAGAACGAAGGCACATTTTCTTTCTTGTTAAATTACTGAAATATTTATGTTTTTCAGTTATTTCACATCAAAAATCATTTTATTTTTATGGACTCTATTACATGCTAACATAGTTTTATGTAAATGGTAATAAATGATAATTCAAATAGCTGTTTTATATATTCAACGTAAAAAGGTAATAAGATACGGAATGATATGGAGGTGAGCGCCATCTATGAGTTAACAGCACTACTAAACCTTCATCACGGGGTACAGGGGGAGAGTTTCTCGTCTGGTGGTTCTTGGATCCATCACCAGCTGGAGCCACAAGACAGAGGAAGAAGGTGGAGGACGGACTAAGTGTACCACGATCTGACAGCCCCGAAAATATCGGCCTGAGGCATCGGTAAGACATTTATTCATAATATTATACCAGATATTTAACATTAATAATACTAAGAAGTTATTGGAGAGTTATTATGGTTAGACAGAGTGTATTTAATGGTTAATTTAGTTAATTGTGCTGGGTCGTCTGGTGAAGTACTGTATTGGTATATTGTTGCCACTATATAACATCAAAGTTGAAAGTATGTTTTTCCGGTGGTTTTTGATGTAATGAACGAATTTGACCTTCATTTGTGGCGCAAATCAATAGTTTTGAGATAAGCCCCTGGTGAATTAATATAAGTGGACAACCATGGAGTTGTTGATCAATGTGTTGTTCCGATGGTTTAGGAAAATATTCGTCCATTGGCTGTCCTCGGGTTTTGTATGAGTGTTTTTTTTTAGATTTTTCAGTGTTTTACTCAAATGTGCCCTTTTTTTTGTAAAGTAACGTTTTGCCAAAAAATAACATTTTCAATTTTAACAAACTGCTAATTTTGCCAATAAAATAGAGCTCAAATTTGAATAAAACACCAAAGTACACCAAAAACTAATTCTCATACCAAAGAACCTACCTAACCTAACCTACGAGGAGGAGACGAGTTAGGAGTATAACCTCGGGTAAACGCGGTGGGAACCTGCGGACAGCCAATGGACCAATATTAACCCACTTTTCTTCAATGACGTTTCCCTCACAAATGACTTAAATATAGCAGGGAGATTAGGTAATTTTAAGTAATTTCTGAGCAAAACGTCGTAGAAGAAACGTGTTTTAACATTGTCTAAACTATTGGAAAAACACATTGTTCAACAAAAAGTCAATGGTTGTCCACTTGTAAAAATTTACCACCCTGCCCCTCAGAAACTAGAGCTATAAGAATCGAGGTAAAAAGTGTCCAAAACGCACCAAAACCCATCGGAAAAAGTTTTGGATTTAACCTAACCTAACCAAACCTAAGCTAACGTGGGTGTGTACCGCCATGAACAGACATACATAATGAACTGTTAAATATCTCGCTTGAACGTATTTTGTTCCAGAAATGTTATTGAAGAAAAGTGTCTTAGAATTGTCAAACTTACCGATTGCAATTATAAAATCCCCGAGATTCGTTTAGCGACAAGTGAAATGGCAAAAATAGGTTTTCCCTAGTGTATTATGTTTTTCGAGCAATTCTAACCTTCATTTCTGGTATAAATGAGCCGTTATGGAGATATGACCTCAGTTACCGGGACGAGTTTGATTTTGTTCATTTTTTCCAGATGATGATGTTATTATAGTATTTTAAGAGGCGACATTTGCTAGAAGCTATACTGTACTGTATAATCTGATGTAATATAACCAACCAAAACGACCTACCTAACCTTACCTAACTTCCTAGCCAGGGCGTGGAATTGCCATATTAAACAAAGTACTTATTTTGATATCTGGTACCAATGAAAGCAACTTTATAGAAGCGTCACGGTGTAATTTGTATTTTTGTGGATGCAAGAGTGCGCTCGGACTCGGCGAGTCGGCTATAAACAAACGCGACGCGGCGAATCGGCCAATTTTTTGGAGGAGTGTTTACGGTAAATGTAATTATTCGCCACAGAGCACGGAGAGACATCGTTTTAGTGTCGCGTGCTCGGTTTTTCAGTGTTTTCCCCCCATTTCCTCCAACCTTCATTCCTTGCCCATTACAGGTGATTTAAGATCATATAAATAATTAATGAAAAAGTGTTTTTAATTAAAATAAAAAGTTGTCGCCTCTTTTAAAATATTATAATAAGAACACCTATGGAAAATATGAACCAAATCGGAAAAACTCTTGCTGGTGGTAGTGGTGTTCTGAGAAAAAAAGAAAAAACCTAACCTAACCTTTCCTATCCCTTAACACTTCAAATAATATATTAAGGTTACTTTATTTAACTGATGATAAATTAAAAAGTTATTTCATTAATGTTTTGTCAGTGTGTCATTAGCATTTATAGGTCACTAGGGAAGCTGGAATACGTTTAAGAAACTAATTTGCAATCCCAATAGATTTGAACTGTCCTCTGATTGGTCACAGCAGATTATGTGAAATTCAAACGAAAGGAATTTAGGTATTAAATTGGGCAAAAGTTTTTGCCCGCTAGTGCAATAAGAATCCGTCAATATTGTCGTAACTTCGTCTTATTTTGGTCACGTCCACAAAATGTAACCGCGATGCGTCGCGTAAGAAACCGGGTGTGCCAATTCATTTTTTGTGCGTCCGTCACAAAAGGTTAGATAGGGTTTTCAATTTTGTTTAACCTTTCATGTTGAAAGTGTAATTCAGTTTGGAAGAATGATTGTTGTTGTTGTTTCTAGTGTTAAAGGAAATAAAGGTCACACGTTTCTATTAGAAAAAGCAAAACAAAATAAAAACACGGAAAATTGCAGTTTCGGCGAAGCGCCGAGGTCAGACTCATTCTAAACACATCAAAAACTATTGGAAAAACCTAATTTCAACCTAACCTAACCGATTTGAGAAATCAGTTTCTCTATGTGGTATTAAACAAACAAGTGCCTTTGTTATAAGTGTACGAAGTTGTTATTTGACCAAATAAACCGTCGGCTATTTGACCGGGACCTGCGAGGATCGTACGCATACGATTTTAATGGGATTGTAGTCGGGATGATTGTGGGCATTAAACAAGTCATTACACTGTGGTATTATTTAATTGTAGAAGTTTCTGTGGGCAAAAGTATTGTTTTATTTTAGATCTCGGTCAAATAATCAGTGGTTATTGTGCCGAGTACCGGTCAAATAACCCCTGCCTATAATACAATAGTTTTACAGTGTTGTGTATTATAGTATAGCTATTGGTCACATTTCCAGGAAGCTTCAAGGAACAACAACACATCTCCATGGCAAGCTCAGACTCGACCGTACAGACCCGTCCGGTCTCGTCTACGACTCCGTTAACTGAGAAACGCCGCCGACCCGCGGGAGGTGAGACCGACGTCGTCACTTCACGTCGCGTAGTCGGGTGTACAAGTCGAGTGCATTAGAGTACTTGTATTTAAGTGCACTTGTACAGTAATCCTATAAAAGTGGGCATTTACTTAAATGTTTGTGTCTAAAGTCACGTCCCATTGGTGTCGGTGGTACGCGACACCTCAAAACTGTGGCCCAGATTCACGTTTTCCATCCCATACCCAATTTTGAATGTGTGTTTATTTTGTTTTTCTTTAAAGTACAGTATAGTATAATATATTAATAACTTTTAGCTTCGTTTTTAAAACCTAATTTCATTGTTATTAATTATGATACTCTACAAATACTGTGCTACTTTTTCTACTTGTATGATTCAGTTGAGCTAATTAAACTTTTATTTGCATAATGTTGAAGAAGACTACAGTACATAGTTCAAATTTTTACATATCAACAGTGCAGTACTTTATCTTAAGTAATATTTTCAGGCACTTTCCCCATCAATGCCTAAAGTGGACCTGAACCTTTGGACCTGATGTGAACTAGAATGAAGCTGGCTGGACCTCAAGTACTCTGTGGTATTGTATTTAATATTGTTGTAGTACTTTGAATGTTAGGAAAGTTCTACAGGCATTCCCCAGTTTATAAGAGTATTATGCATTAAAAACCTATATTAAATCGAATCAATATTCCTATAGACGCGCATTACAAAAGCCCAGATACTTTTCTACAATGAAAAAAAGTTCCCCCCAAATTATGTACGGTCCCCCAAAAAGTATCGATAGATTTTCTTGCGGTAAAATTTGAAACTCTAGATGAATACATTGATGTGATCTCCATTGCGTCAGCATAAGTTGTTACGCCCGCTCACTGTATCGGCAACAGCTATGGACGGCGGGTAGCGAGGGAGTCATCCTCGTGTGACATACAACTGTATATGCTTTACTATAACAAGAAATTCATTAAGCTATATTAATGTATGTATCGTGCTGGGTAGAAACAAGGCCTCAACCGAGGATTACAATAATATCAAAATATACGTTAAATGGAAGAGTCTTGGAACGTCGCAATCGAGACGGACCTCGAGGCGGACATTTCACCACCGTGTCGTAGTAACGGTTTCATTCGTACCGAGTTGCAGAATATACAGTAGTCGTCGACGACACGTCTGATTTATGAGAGGTGACCAAGGAAATGTTACTTGATATTAGAGTGAACAGCTACAGCAATATACAATATATCGGTCTAATTGGGCTCTGCCAAATATTATTGATACGTAAATGGTATCGGTTTAATGTCACAATAAGAATTTAAATCGGCGCGTCGCTGGTCGTTTTGTGGCTGGCGGCTGAGCCATCGCGATACAGCGGGTTCGCTCTCCCCATTGCGTCTTTCCGATAATTCCTCGGTTCGTTTGACGTAAGATCCCATTAATGACCGGCACGGCATCGGCGTCCATTTACGACACGCAATCTCAATTCGCGTAACGTGCGATCGGAAGCCTCGGAGGATTTGCATCTTTCAAAAACATATGTATACTCATTCGTGCTCAGAGGTGTAGACGTAGAGTTAGCAACAGTTCTGAAACGGGTCGTGTAACATTGGTCGAATAGCCTCGAATCACGTCGACCCCGTGGCTAAAGATATTATTTTGGGGTGAGCGTACACGTCGATTATAAGCCAATACAGGAGCTTCTCGACAGACGGACGAGTCGAGTTCCCGAGGCTCGTTCGCGAGTCCGACTTAACTCTTGTAGATAATGATATACAGTAGAGCTATACCGTATATACCCAGCACATTACGGTACAGTCGGTCCCCGACTTATGACGGGGTTAGGGACCGGGTCGCGAGTCGAAAATAATACCGTACATAGAAAATCTAAAACGAGTGTCTCTCTCTCTTCTCGGCACCACAAGAACTCTCACTCTTCCGCTTGCCAGCTATTTTAAAGGGAATTACAAACAAAAATTTTGTCGGTACACAGCGCAATCACTAACGTCTGGACTCGAAAATAGGTAATTTGACAAAATTTTGGTACGACCGAGGCGGTCGTAGGTCGAGTAGGTCGTAAGTCGAGGAGTAGCTGTATTTAACTAATGATAACAGAAAAAGTTATTTCTTTAATGTTTTGTTTTTGTGTTTTAATGTTTTGTCAGTGGGTCAGTTCTCGTCTTCAACATTTAGGTCACGAGGGAAGCTTAAACATATCCAGAAAAAAAAGTTTTTGCTCCTGCGTAAATATCACAATAGATTTGCACTGTCCTCTGTTTGGTCACAGCAGATTATGTGAAATTCGAGCGAGAGAAATTTAAATAATAAATCCCGCAAAATTGTGCGTTTCTCCCGGAAGCACGATAAGAATCCGTCAACATCGTCGCAGTTTCGTTCTACGTCGGTCACGTCCACGAAGTGTAAACGCTATTGGACTGTACGAAACCGGGTATGCCGATTAAATTTTTGCTCGTCCATCGCAAGAAGTTAGGTAGTTTAGTTTAGGTTAGGTAGGGTTTTCAATGTTTTTTTTTAACCCTTCATGTTGAAAGTAACTTTTTTTGGAAGATTCATTGTTTTTGTTACTGTAAGGAAATTAAGATCATATAAATTTATGAGAAAAAATCCAAATAAATACTGGTAAAATTATCGTTTTGGCCGTGCATCTATTTTCCAAAAGTCATAATCGTTCAAAATATCCATAAAAACCGTTGGAAAAAGATAATTTCAACTTTACGTAACCTATTTGAGTAATCGGTTTCTCCATGTGGTGTTAAACTGATAAGTAATGTTTATTTTTAATACAAAGTTGTTATTTGACCCGGATTCTGGGCCAAATAACCGTCGGCTATTTGACCGGGACCTGTGGGGATCGTATGGGATCTTAATGGGAATGTAGTCGGGATGGTTGGGGGCATTAAACAAGTCATTACATTATGGTATTATTTAATTGTATAATTTCTGTTGACAAAAGGATTTAGTTTAATTTTAGATCTCTGTCAAATAACCGGCGGTTATTGTGCCGAGTACCGGTCAAATAATCCCTGCCTATAATATAATAGTTTTACAGTGTTGTGTATTATATAGCTATTGGTCACATTTCCAGGAAGCTTCAAGGACCAACAACACATCTCGGTATGACAAGTTGAGACTCGACCGTACAGACCCGTCCGGTCTCGCATACGACGCCGTTAACGGCAAACGGAGAAACGACGCCGCTGACCCGCGGGAGGTAAGACCGACGTCGTTACTTAGCGTCGTGTCGTCGGGCGTACGAGCCGAGCGTATTAGAGGACTTGTATTTAAGTGCACTTGTACAGTAATCCTATAAAAGTGGACATTTATGTAAATGTTTGTGTCTAAAGTCACTTCCCATTGGTGTCGGTGGTACGGGACCTATCAAAACTGTGGCCCAGATTCACGTTTTCCATCCCATACCAAATTTTGAATGTGTGTTTATTTAGTTTTTCTTTAAAGTACAATACTGTATAATATATTAATAACTTTAAGCTTCGTTTTGAAAACATAATGCCATTGTTTTTTAATTATGATTCTTTACAAATGCTGTACTACTTTTTATACCTTTTTCTGCTTGTATGTTTCAATTCAGTTAATGAAACTTTTATTTGCATAGTTTTGAAGAAGACTACAGTACTTAGTACATAGTTTAAATGTTTGCATATCAACAGTGCAGTACTTTATCTTAAGTAATATTTTCAGGTACTTTCTCCATCACTGCCAAAAGTGGACCTGAAATTTTGGACCTGATGTGAACTAGAATGAAGTTGGCTGGATATAAAGTTAACTGGACCTGCAGCGAAGTGGACCTGAAGCTAACTGGACCTCAAGTAGTCTGTGGTATTGTATTTAATATTGTTGTGGTACTTTGAATGTTAGGAAAGTTGTACAGGCATTCCCCAGTTTGTAAGAGTACTGTGTCTTATAAAAACCTATGGTAAATCGAATCAATATTCCTATAGACTCACATTATAAAAGCCAAGAGACTTTTCTTCAATGAAAAAAGTTTCCCCCCAATTATGTAGTCTCCAAAAAGTATCGATAGATTTTCTAGCGGTAAAATTTGAAACGCTGGGTGAAAGACTTTGATGTGATCTCCAGTGCATCAGCATAAATTGGTACAGGTACATCCGGTCACTATATGAGCAACAGCCATAGACGGCGGGTAGCGAGAGAGGGAGTCATCCTCGCGTGACATACAACCGTACAGTATATGCTTTACTATAACAAGAAATCCATTAAGCTATATTAATGTATGTATCGTGCTGGGTAGAAGCAAGGCATATGTAAAGAAGCCCCTGACTGAGGATTACAATAACATGGAAATATACTTTAAATGGAAGAGTTTCGGATCACAACCGAGACGGACCTCGAGGCGAACATTTCACCGTGTCGTAGTGACGGTTTCATTCGTACCGAGTTGCAGAATATAGTCGTCGACGACACGTATGATTTATGAGAGGTGATCAAGGAAATAGTAGTTGATATTAGAGTGAACAGCTACAGCGATATACAGTATATCGGTCTAATTGGGATCTGCCAAATATTATTGATTCGTAAATAGTGTCGGTTTAACGTCACAATAAGAATTTAAATCGGCGCGTCGCCGGTCGTTTCGTGGCGGCTGAACCATCGCGATACCGCGGGTTCGCTCGCCCCGTTGCGTCTTTCCGATAATTCCTCGGTTCGTTTGACGTAAGATCCCATTAATGACCGGCACGGCGTCGGCGTCCATTTACGACACGCAATCTCAATTCGCTTGACGTGCGATCGGAAGCCTCGGAGGATTCGCATCTCTCAAAAACATACGTGTGCTCATTCGTGCTCAGAGGTGTAGACGTAGAGTTAGCAACAGTTCTGAAACGGGTCGTGTAACATTGGCCGAATAGCCTCGAAGCACGTCGACCCCGTGGCTAAAGATATTATTTTGGGGTGACCGTACTCGTCGATTATAAGCCAATACCGTATAGGAGCTCTTCGACCGACAGACGAGTCGAGCTCCCGAGGCTCGTTCGCGAGTCCGACTTAACTCTTGTAGATAATGATATACAGTAGAGCTATACCGTATATACCCAGCACATTACGGTACAGTCGGTCCCCGACTTACGACGGGGTCAGGGACCGGCGACCGGGTCGCAAGTCGAAAATGGGAAAATAATACTGTACATAGATGGGCGTCTCATTTTCTTCTCGGCACCACGAAACTCTCACTCTTACGCTTGCCGGCCATTTTAAAGGGAATTACAAATTAAAATGTTGTCGGTACACAGCGCAATCACTAATGTCTGCATTCAAAAATACATAATTTGACAAAATTTTGGTACGACCGAGGCGGTCGTATGTCGATTGATTGATTGATACGTTTATTGAGATACAAAAAAACATTAATACATCTCAAAGGGATGAAGTGACATAAGTCATCCTCACCCCAGTCCAGGAATGTCCCTCTCAGGACTCACATAAATCCCTAATATTTCATATAATTAGTTATATTACATAGTTATATTCTAGATGCAAAATTTCTATATTTCTTTAATATTTCATCTATTTCCCATTTCCAAACATCCACTCTATTTGCTTGGGGACATTATTTATATGGGCATTTCTATATACATTAAGCAATGGGCATTCCAGTATATAATGTGGCAGGGTATGGGATCTGGGTGTTCTACAAACTCTACATTCTTTATCCTGTTCACTTCTCTCAGCTCCAAGTTCCCAATAATATTTATATCCTAATCTTAACCTCATATACACTGAATCTTTCCACCTACTCCTATCTTTCCCATATGTAAATTTTGTGTTCATGAGAACATGATGGTAATGTTTTATTGTTTCACTTTTCTCGTATATTTCATTCCTTTTGAAATTATCTTCTATTGATTGTATTTTCTGTAATTTGCTCCTTAATTGCTTCAAGGTTTTAGTACATATTATGTCGATCTCGGCCTTTTCCGAGGCTCTTTTTGCTATTATATCTACTGCTTCATTAAGACCAATCCCCACATGTGAAGGGACCCATACAAATTGAACATTATGGCCATTTTTCCTTATTGTATTTACTAATTTTCTACATGAACCAATAATGTGTCCAAAGACTGGACTCCCACTGTTCAAAGAATCCAAAGCTGCCCTACTATCAACAAAAAAATATGCATCTTTATACCTCTTTACAACATTTTCCAATCCTACTAACATTGCATATAACTCAGCTTGTGTTGATGAAATAAAACTTCTCAACCAAAGTCCAATTTTGATGTCATCATTTCCTTGTTCTGTGTACTGTCTTATAAGGATCCCGCACCCTGCCCTGCCACTTGACATAACTGAACCGTCACAAAAAACATGCAATGTGTTTATTTTAGGCAAATTACTAATCTTATTCCCATATAAAGCCCTTAACTGTCCTGGTTCATGTAATGATTTCTTCATTGTGAGAGGCACTATGTCTAACTCTACTTCTCGTTCTTCCCTGGGTGGATTCTTACAACTCTTCTGAACAGCTGTACACCAGTCTGCCAAATTACATTTTTTAATAATATTTACTAATCCATTCATGTATCCTCTCTTGCCTTGCCTGCAGAAGGTCCTTTTATCTTTTAAACCATCATTTATATCTTGTACAAATTTACTCCCACTTTTCCCTCTCATTAATCGAACTGCTGCAACTGTATTAATTTCATTGACCCTCTGTGAAATGCTCTGTAACCCTAGTTCCATTTTCATTATCTCAATCATTGCATTCTTTTGACACCCTAAAATAATTCTCATTGCTTCATTTTGCATGATCTCAAGCTTCCGTAGCCTTCCTTCACCAGTACAAGAGAGGACAGGTGCTGCATAGTCTATAAGTGATCTGATGGTAGAAATACACATCATTCTCAGTATGGGTACCCCAGCACCTTTACCACAACATGCTAGAGCCTTCAAGGGCTGTAATCTTGCTCTACATTGAGTGAGGACATGATATATTTCTGCCTCTTTACTTTCACTAGTAAAGCCAATATACATTCCTAAATATTTATACTTTGACACTTCTCAACAATTTTTCCATTTAGAAAAACGGATTCAGTTCCTCTTCCTTTACATTCACACTTGGTTTTTTCTTCATTGATAACTAAGCCCATCTTTTGAGAAAGAACACTAAAATCATTTAATGCAATCTGCAAATTTTTTACAGAGTTTCCTTGAAATAAGATGTCATCTGCATAAATGATGGTTACAACTCCTTTGGGATATTTGTGTGAGGCTATCTTGTTCATTAACACATTAAATAACATTGGACTCAATACTCCCCCTTGGGGAGTGCCTAGTTCAAGTGCTCTTTCCTCAGACAAACATCCCTGATACCATACACAGATTCTCCTTCCATGCAAGTAGTCACCTATCCAGTGTAACAACTTTCCTGATACCCCTAGAGCAGCCAGTTCATTCATAACTACTTCACTGTGAGCTTTATCAAATGCTCCTTGTAAATCCACAAAAACTCTACATCTGTCTGCATCATTTGATAAACATTTTATAACACAGTCTGAAGTACATTTCCCTTCCAAAAAACCAAATAAATTACAAGATAGATTTTCCCCCACAATATATACAAGCCTATTTAATAATACTCTCTCCATCATCTTGGAAAAACAAGATGTTAAAGACACTGGCCTGTATCCACCAGTTGCCTTAGGGAAAGGAATAACTATCGCTTTCTTCCATTCTGTTGGTAATCTACCCTCTGCATAGCTCATGTTGAATAAATCTAATAATGGACTATTTTCCATACCAACTAAGCAGTTCCAAATTTCATATGTCACACCATCTTCGCCTGGTGCTGTAGATTTTCCTTTTTTAACAGCATTTAATAACTCATCTTGAGTAATATCTACACATGTTACATCACAAATATTTAGAGCTGATGAAATAAATCTTTTTCTTTCATTTTGCCACTCATCTAATGCTTCTATTGTCCTGTTAGGCAGGGAGGCAACACTAGCAGCTTTAGATCATTTGTCAACCAGTTTATTAGCTTCTTCCTCTGGATGAGGATAGCTAATAAAATTACTCCTTTTTCCTCTAATTTTGTTAATATCCTGCCATATTTCTTTGAGATTTTTACTCTCCCTAATGTGCTGTGCAAAATCTTGCCAATATTTCTCCCTTGCCTCCTTCCTAGCCTGCCCACATATTTTGGCTATATCCATGAAGATTTCCCTATCTTCTTCTCTTCTACCATTCTTTACCCAATCTTTATGTGCTGCCCTTAACATTTGTGTCCATCCCTTCAACATTTTGTCATTGGTATAGCAGTGTTTCCTAGCCCCATGTCTCTTATCATTTATTTTTTTCTGTGTTGACTTAGTTAAATATCTTTCTATCTCCCCAACTAAGTCATTATAAAAGCTATCCATACAGACTGGTGTATAATTTCTGTACCATTTCTCTATATTTTGGGTAAACACTTCTGTGTCATCCTTGTTTAGTTTCAATTTCTTCCTCCTATATCTCACCTGTCTCTTCCCTAATGGTAATTGAACATACACAACAAAATGGTCACTGACTAGCTCCCTTATTATCTCACATTCTCCCTGGACTCCCTGACTGCTTATCATGCAAGCATAGTCTAACCTTCCTCCTTTAATATGAGTCACTTCCTTATTTCCTAACAAGTAAGCATCTGGGTGATCTTGTAAAAATTGCCAAAATTTTATACCATTACTATTAATTCTCCCCATTGTTTCGAGTCTTGGATGTCGAGCATTAAAATCTCTTACAGCCAAAGTTGAGTCCAAAAACATGCAATCTGGTAAGAAGTTGAGGTCAAAACAGCCTCCAGAAATATACAAATTTGCTATGTTCAATTCTCCTTCCTTCAAATATAACTTTATACAGACACTTTCTATTCCTTGTACTCTACTCGGGCTTCCAACTAGTTCTGCTGGTATGGAATTCTTAATGTATGTTGAGACCCCTCTTATACCTTCACCCGAATAGAGATGAAATCCCTTATATCCAGACAGTTTAAGCAGGTCGCCTTTCCTGTCCCCAGTCTCTTGAAGGGTAATTATATCAATATTATTTTTAAGGGTAAAGTAATGTACATCTGTCACTCTATTTCGTAGACCATTAACATTCCAGGACATTATCTTAAGGCTAGCTAGATCCAGGATTAATATTTACACATTTTATATCCTTTCCAATCAGATTCTTTAAGAAGGCCCAATCCTCCTGCACAGATTCCCATTTCCTCAAAAGTTTTTCTTTATCAGCATCTTTACACTTTACCAACACATTTTTAAAACTTTCAGTTGTTGCTCCCTGCACTACACAATCCTTTATTTTCCTCTCCTTCCCTTTAATACTTATTTTAAGCACTGAATTTTTCAAAAGCTTGAGCTCTTCACTTTCCTCTTTCCCTTTTAATTCTACATTATTCACAGTTTTGTTTTCCCTTTCTTTATTTATCACTGTATCAAGTCTTTTCTCTATCACTTCTATTTTCTGACCTAACTTTTGCAAAAGCTGAAACATCTTAAGCACCTCTTCTCCCAGAATTTCTTGCACAGTTTTATCACTAACCTGGAGGGCTGCACCACTACTCTCACTTGCTACTTGTTTATTACTCTGTTTGTTTCTGGCATCAACAACGCTTCCGGCCGCAAGCGCAGTCCTTATCCTTCTTGAATCTTCATGCCAGGCATTCTCAGGAATCACTGTCTGTGTGTTCTCCTGCTGTCTTGTCACTGTCAGACCACAGCGTACTTTTTCAGTGTTCTCTGAATAATTCCTTTGTTGGTCACTTCTCATACGTGGCCTCATCTCGCATGCAATTGAACTAGCATTGTGAGTTTTACCACAATTACAACAACAAGGCTTCACTTTCTCTCCTGCTTTGATCTTGTCCTCACAGTTGCTAGATTCGTGCCTCTTCCCACAGAATCTACAACGTGGGTCCAGTTGACAGCTCCAGGCCTTATGTCCCCATCTGCAACACTTGAGACACATTATTGGTCCCTCCACATATAGTGCCACCTTCCTATACCCTGCTCCTGTGATGAACACTTTCTCTGGAACCTTTCCTCTCATTAGAGCAATAACCTGGCTTCTCTCTTCGCCCCTTATTAAATGCCTCTTGACCCAAACAAATCTTTCGTCATCCAATAAGTATTCTGGATCTAGTATTACAGGGTACCTGAAGATTATAACCTTTGTAAGTAGTATGTCGCTCTCCTCTGGCAAAACCATCAGTAATCCCTTGTACCCAACAGTTGTCAACATTTCCACAGCCTCCATGGTCCCCACTGTAAGATAAGGCTTGTGTGTGCCTTCTTTCAAAAGAGGCTCAAAGCTGCGATGCTCCCGTCCTAGTTGTACTGCCCATTTTAATTTTTCAAGGAAGGTCATCGGGCATGACTGTGGAAAAATTAATCTCTTCCTGACACGACCAACTTCACCTTGTGTGTGTTCTTGTCTGCTTCCTTCAAATTCCATACTTTGCTCTGTTCTTGATCCATTCTCCACTATCTCCTTTCTGTTATTTCCATTATTATTACCACCCACACACGTTTTTTGTCCTAGATGTTTTTGTCTCCTCCTCTCTCACTTCTTTGCTTTCACTGTCCTCGTGCCAGCTTGTCTCCCTCATCCTTTTAGAATTTTCTTTCTTATTCACTACCTCTTGTTGTAGCTGTATTTTCTCACTTTCGAACTTCCCTTGTGCTTCATCACTCGTATTAGACTCATCACTACTCAACTCAAGGTCTTCAAGAACTTCGTCCAATACTATCTTTTCTTTACTCTTCCATGTAGAGTTCTTAAGCGAAAATTCACTTTCCGTGGGGCAATGTTGACATCCCACAACACCCAGCCAGGAGTGATGGGACCCCGAGCAGTTATTTTCGTAAGGTAAACAGTAAGTTCCCAACACCAAAGTTGCTTGACGATACTTATCTTATCCTCGGGTCCTTATACACAAGTAGGTAAGTCTATATATCCTTCAGATAATGTAATAGGCTCGAAAACATCCCAAATTTGGGAGCTAGCGCTCACAGCTGTGTTTACCAGACCAAAAAAATGGCCGCTCCGTCGTATGTCGAGTAGGTCGTAAGTCGAGGAGTAGCTGTATTTAACTAATGATAACAGAAAAAGTTATTTCTTTAATGTTTTGTTTTTGTGTTTTAATGTTTTGTCTGTGAGTCGGTTCTCGTCTTCAACGTTTAGGTCACGAAGGAGGCTTAAATATATCTAGAAAAAAAGTTTTTGCTCCTGTGTAAATATCATAATAAATTTGCACTGTCCTCTGATTGGTCACAGCAGAGAGATTTAAATAATAAATCCCGCAAAATTGTGCCTCTCTCCCGGCAGCACGATAAGAATCCGTCGAGATCGTCGCAGTTTCGTTCTACGTCGGTCGCGTCCACGAAATATAAACACTATTGGACGCGTACGAAACCGGGTATGCCGATTCGGTTTTTGTTGGTCCATCGCAAGAAGTTAGGTAGTTTAGATTAGGTTAGGTAGGGTTTTCAATGTTGTTTTTTTAACCCTTCATGTTGAAAGTCTAACTCACTTTGGAAGATTCATTGTTTTTGTTAGTGTAAGGAAATTAAGATCATATTTATTTATTAGAAAAAATCCAAGTAAAAACTGGTAAAATTATCGTTTTGGCCGTGCAGCTATTTTCCGAAGGTCATAAAAGTTGAAAATACATCAAAAACCATTGGAACAAGATTATATCAACCTAACCTAACCTATTTGAGTAATCAGTTTCTCCACGTGGTACTAAACAAACAAGTGCCTTTATTATAACTGTACGAAGATGTTATTTGACCACGATTCTGGGCCAAATAACCGTCGGCCATTTGACCGGGACCTGCGGGGATCGTATAGGATTGTAGTCGGGATGGTTGGGGGCATTAAACAAGTCATTACATTATGGTATTATTTAATTGTATAATTTCTGTTGACAAAAGGATTTAGTTTTATTTTAGATCTCTGTCAAATAAGCGGCGGTTATTGTGCCGAGTACCGGTCAAATAATCCCTGCCTATAATATAATAGTTTTACAGTGTTGTGTATTATATAGGTATTGGTCACATTTCCAGGAAGCTTTAAGGACCAACAACACATCTCGGTACGACAAGTCGAGACTCGACCGTACAGACCCGTCCGGTCTCGCACACGACGCCGTTAACGGCAAACGGAGAAACGCCGCTGGGAGGTAATACCGACGTCGTCACTTCACGTCGTGTCATTGGGCGTACGAGCCGAGTGTATTAGAGTACAGGTTGTACCTCTCTAGTCCGGCATTCTGTGATCCGGAACGATTTTAGTTTCTCCAATAGGTAGATAGGCAGCTTTTTTTTTTTTTTTAATCTTGATTATTATTATTATTATTACAGGAGTATTAAATTTTTGCCCCTCAGGCCCCAATGTGGGTCAGTGACCTATGCCCGGGTGGGCTAATCCCCGTATTGGCAAAAAACAACAACGCCACGACAAAGCCGGGGGAAATTATAGTGTTTGTTGTTACATCCGGCAGCTCTCTCTCTGTGCTTGTCTATACAGAGCACAACATTTAACCCTTCAATATATATTCTAGCAGTAAATAAGTGTTGCTTTCATATTCTTAAGTAGAGTAACGACGACATGTTTTCACGTGTGCGCACTTACATACGCGCAGTTTCACTTTTTTTTACCATTGATGGTTAGCTACTTATATTGTTCCATTTATTAACATTAAATAACATTACTTCAAACAAGCATATTAATTTTTTTACATTAATTTTACTACAGCTACAATCAGGGTCTTATTTTCTTCAGTTTTATATGTAGAACCAATCTGTCACCGGTTTTGTAAGCTTTAACAAAAACAATGCCGGCAGCCGTCTCGTCTCGTCGCGCGTTTTAATATTACACGTATTAGTAATAAATTGTATTGTTAATTTTGCACACACAAACATTAATTCAATAAAAACAAATTCAGAAACATTAATTAAAATATATATGAACAGTAAATAAGTGTTGCTTTCACATTCTTACGTAAAGTAATGACGATACGTTTTCACGCGTGCGCACTCGCATACGCGATCTCTGTTTTTCTTTACCATTATCGTTAGCTACTTCTATTGTTCCATTTATTAACATTACTTAAAAGAACCATATTAATTTTTCTACAGCTACAACCAGGGTCTTATTTTCTTCAGTTTTATACGTAGAACCAGTCAGTCACCGGTTTTGTAATCGACGAAAACGGTGCCGTCTCATTTCCTCGCGTTTTAATATTGAGCGTATTATTAATGAATTGTATTGCTCATTTTGCACACACTAACATTAATTCAATCCAAAAGACTTTCAGTAATAAATAATAATGAATCTTTCGTACATAAGAGAAATAACGCCGTTTTCACGATCTTGCACGTCGTCCTAACGTCGGCGGGCCATTCAAACCCGTCGAAATTTGAGTTTCCGCCGTCAAAAGTTTTAAATGTGTCGGTTTTTTTTGTGCGTTCAAATAGAAAACGTCGAATTAAAAACTCGCGAAATTTGAGAAGGTACTGTACGACATTTAACCCTTCAATATGTCTTCAAAGAGACCACGAAGCAGAGAAAGTGGTGCTAGTGCTTCCAAGTGTAAACAGAAGTCACTATCTGTCCAGGAAGAGGGCGAATTTCCACGGTCGGGAAATTTCCGGCGTCCGACACCGGTCGGGTCCCGTGGTTGCCGGACCGGAGAGGTACAACCTGTACTTGTATTTCAGTACACTTGTACAGTAATCCTATAAAAGTGGGCATTTATGTAAATGTTTGTGCGTAAAGTCGCGTCCCATTGGCGTCGGCGGTACGCGACACTTCCAAAATATGGCCCAGATTCACGTTTTCCATCCCATACCCAATTTTGAATGTGTGTTTATTTCGTGTTTCTTTAAAGTACAGTACAGTATATTAATAACTTTAAGTTTCGTTTTCAAAACATAATGTCATTGTTTATTAATTATGATACTCTATATATGCTGTGGTACTCTAAATACTTTTTTCTACTTATATGAATCAGTTGAGTTGAGTAAACTTTTATTTGCATAGTTTTGAAGAAGACTACAGGACATAGTTTAAATTTTTACATATCAACAGTGCAGTACTTTATCTTAAGTAATATTTTCAGGCACTTTCTCCAACACTGCCTACAGTGGACCTGATGTGAACTAGAATGAAGTTGGCTGGACATGAAATTTACTGGACCTCAAGTAGTCTGTGGTATTGTATTTAATATTGTTGTGGTACTTTGAATGTTAGGAAAGTTCTACAGGCATTCCCCAGTTTGTAAGAGTACTGTGTCTTATAAAAACCTATGGTAAATCGAATCAATATTCCTATAGACTCGCATTATAAAAGCCAAGATACTTTTCTT
>NW_024743948.1:0-11733 GCF_018991925.1 Homarus americanus | reverse complement strand
CCGGCCACATTCCAGAGAGCAATCAATCACCTGATTCAGGACCTAGGTAGGACGTTCGCCTACCTGGATGACCTGGTGGTGGTGTCGGACGGCTGGGACGAACATCTGGTGCATTTGGAGATACTGTTCGCACGACTGCAAGAGACTGGATTCACCATAAACCTGGCTAAATCTGCTTTTGGCCGGGCCTCAGTGACTTACCTGGGACATATCATTGGGCATGGTATGGTGAGACCCAAGGACGCAAACGTTAAAGCCATCTTGTCCTTCCCCACTCCAAGGACGAGGAAGGAACTCATGCGCTTCTTGGGGATGTGCGGCTACTACCGTCGGTTCTGCAGTAACTTCTCCAGCGTGGCCAGACCCCTCACAGACCTTACCAGTTCTGCGGTCCCTTACATCTGGAACCAGAGGTGCGACCAGTCTTTCCACCGCCTCAAAGCCTTCCTTGCCCCCAAGCCTGTAGTCCACCCCCCTGACTACACCTTGCCCTTCCATCTGCAAATCGATGCTAGTGGTGTCGGAGTTGGGGCTGTGCTCCTACAACCCGACCCAACCACTGATGTCCTTCACCCTGTGTATTACTCCGCCAAGTTGAAAAAACATCAGGCCAACTTCTCGACCATAGAAGGAGGCCTTGGCTCTGGTGTTGGCAATAAAAGAAGTTTGAATGTTACCTCCAGTCTTGCCCGTGGCCCTATTATTAATGTCTTCACCGACCATAACCCACTCCGTTTCATCCAAACCAACAAGACCTCAACCAGCGAATCACCGGCTGGGCTCCTCACCCAGCCCTATAACCTGATTGCAGACTCCTTATCGAGCTCCAGTGGAAATACGCTTCTCTCCAGACGCACCAGGTGATCACCTCCTTCGCGCCCGCGCTACGGAAGTCTTTGGAGGGGGGTGTGTTACGGGCACCCCTCCACCTTTACTACAAGCACGCCATCTGTGTCTGATCTGCCTACCCCGTACCACGGTAACGCCATCTAAGGCGAGACGCAGTATGACTCGTCTTAGTTACCACTCCGAGGGTTTCCCTTCTCCCTATCCTGGTTGTTGCGTCACCTCCTCAAAGTCTTCTTTGTCAGCTCCAATTCGAGGAAAGAGCACTTGGCTCTGGGAAGTGACCACAGGATCATCTATCCTCTAAACCTACGTGCAGTGACTACCTACCGTCTTCTACAATACTCAGCCTTACTCGTCAGCCATCTCAGCTCCTCACTTAAGTACTAGTATCTTGTATTAATTTCCCCACGTCCACTTGCTTCGAGATTGTTTTATGTTTATTAATATGTATATACTGTTAATGTTTAGGTTAAGTTTGGTTAAGGGTAATTTTTAAGCTGAATATTTTGTTAAGGGATTTATGGTACTCTATTATATACAACGAAAACTCGCATCCTTTGTCTACCCTTTTATAGTCCGATTGTCTTTGTTTTGTTTTTTTATTGTTGTTACCTGTTGGGATCTGGGTAGACGTATAACTATATTCTAAATCCCCAACTCATGGCAATAGCCATCTGTTACTGCCGTGATATTTTCCATATACCTGTTTATTTCATTGTAATAGGTCTGGATTAATTTAACTTCTTCTGCTGGTAGTCCTGTTGTTGGGTAATGTTCTAAAGTGTGAAGTAGGAGTGTGTTTGGTTATAGATGTTTTTATTGCTGGAGTGCAGTCTGTCCCATTCTGAGTCTATATCTTTGTTGTTTTTCCTTGTGGGTTAATCAGTGGTGATTACTTAAGTCGTCTTTGAAGCTGTCCCAGTCTGTTTTACTCATTTTCAGTCTCTTTTTATTGGTATCTGTATGGGGCTTGTTGACAGTGTTAGTATAATTGGCAGATGGTCACTGCCTGTATTATATGGTAATTGAAAAAGGCTTTGTTGTTGGTAAAAATTTTGTCTGGTGTCGATTGTGTATTGTGATTTCTCCAGGTTGGAAAGTTAGGACCCAGATGATTGATTTTCCCTAAATTTATTAATTGATTAAGGGCGTTTCCCACGACGTTATTATTTGTATTGTCAAAAATCCTATGTCTGGCGTTAAAGTCTCCTAAGATGTACATCGGATGACTATTGTTAGCCAATTTTAATAGGTCTTCTATAGGTAAGTAGTAGCAATAATTACGTCTCCTTGAGTTGTATTTATTTTTATTGCTAGAAATTCATCCTGGAAGTCATCAATTAGTTTAAATTTTAAGTTTCTTTTAACCGCTATCGCTACTCCGTCATTTTTCTCGCCCGATTTATTTCTTTGGTTTACATAATAGTTAAAGAGTTTTATGTTGTTGTTTTCTGTCTCACCGTGACTGTTTATTAGTATAATGTCAGGGTCAATTTCGCGATATATATACTTAGGTTAATTCTCTCGGTCTTCCAGTTTCTTACGTTGTGTTGTATTATTCTTAAAGTTCTTACTGTTTGTCTATTGTCCATTATTTCTTATACTTGGATTGTGGCAGTCGGTTGGAGTGGAGACCTATCATCCTGTTTCCCGCTTCTGACTCTTCTATACTCTGACGGGTCTACTATTTTAAAGTCTTTGGCCGTAATCTTTAGTTTGTCCGTAGTAATTAGTGACCAGACATAATCTTCACTTAGGGATTTTTCTTGATATGTCCACTTGTATATCCCTCCTTCACAGTTTTTTACTATTGTCCCTCCTGTTGGTCTCGATGTTGGGATTCCATGTTTTGTTGTAGTGATAACTTTTAATCCAATTTCTTCAGCAGATTCAGGTTGTATATTGTGATCAGTTTCCATCTTATCTTCTCTCCTCCTACTCCTTTGTCTGTCCTTTTGTTATTTCTATCTTCTCTTTGTCACTTCTAGTCATTTGTCTGGGATCTCTATCAGTCGCTTGTGTTCCTTGTGTATCAGCTGTTGCTCCTTGCTCAAACCTTTGTTCGTCTTGATGTAGTCTTTCTCTCAGTTCGCTTGCATATGTTGTCTGAAATAGTTTTTCGGATTGTGGATTCTCTGGAAATATCATCTCTGGTAGGTTATTCAATTTAAACATTTTCCTTAATTCCTCATTGTATACCAGTCCGGGGTGCAATGATATTGTGCAAATATTATGGATCCTTTAATCATTACCTTATCATGTATTGGCTCACTTAGGTTTTAATACTGTGGATTCTGGTCTATAGGCCTCTTGGACCCGCTCTCTTTGCTATTTCGGCGTATGTAAATATCCCAGCCTTAATCTTGTTCCTTTTTCCTTGTTTCTTGTACTTTATCATGTGTTTTTATTGGGCATGCTGCATTGCTAACGTCCTATGTCCTATGTATACATTCCCGTTTCTCTTACAGTTGAGACAGCCAACATGTGTATTCTTACATTCAGTGTAGGTATGGTCGTCGCCTGCACAATCTGAGCAGTACTTTTTTTCTTTTTTCGGACAGTCTCTCGTTGTGTGTTCTTCATATTTGTAGCAGGAGAAGCAAGTTTGCAGACTGATGAATGTCTCCTTCTTTATTTGATGTGGTGTGACTGACATGTTGAATATTAGAAAGCCCTGTTGTAAAACTTTCTCAGCCATTGACACTTCTTCAAACATGAGTATAGTCCTTTATCTTAATGACTTCTTCAATCTTCATCCACCTATTTTGGCGTTCCAGTTCTTCTTTCAGGTCTTCCTCCCAATCTCTTGATCGACTTGACGAACAAAAACTGATCTTTTTGCTTTTTGTTCTGGTGGCATGACAACAATAAGGCCTTCATTGTAAAATATATCTCTTGCTTCTTTTGAAAGGATTTTATCTGAATCAAAGTCATCTTTACAGATTACTTTAAAACCTTCATTGGTGCTGAATATTCTAGTTAGTGGGACTTGCAGTTTGTTGTAAGTGATTTCTGCCACTTTTCCTCTTCCAATAGAGTGTCCCTTATCTCTATGTTTTTGTTCTAATGCTAGTTGTCATCTTGCTTGATTACATCTAATCCTACCTATAACACAGGGCTCCTGCCTGGGAGCAAGTGACCCACCCCCCTCTTGGACAGGCGTGAACTCCTGCACAGGTTACCACAGGCTATAGTTATGTCTAAGAAAGTTGCCACCTACCGGTGACCCCCGGACAAGGGGTGCCTTGCACTATCACTGGTTCCCTTGCCGGATCGACCGTATCGCTAAGTCCGCCTCCCGTTCAAAGAACGGAGTGCATGAGGGGGATGAAAAAAGGAAAGAAGAGGACTTAGAGAGTAGAAACAGCCTACCTACCACGCCACGTTCGGTTAGCCAATCAGAGCACCGCAGTAAACGTGCATGTATCACGCCACCGTGGGGCACCACTGATTGGCCAATCCAGGACGTAGACGCACGGGTAGTAGTCAAAAATTGGGGAGCCCAAATATTTGTTTTTTCCAAAAGTTGGAATTTTCCGTACAATCTGTGATGGTAATTACACCGTCACTATGTTGAGTAAGTACAATCACTAGGATTGAGTGTCTTATCACAACAAAGTTGCAGACTGCTCAAACATGCAGCAAAAGAGGTAGGTCTTCGCAGCTCCGGGTTTACATGGACAGGGTGACCTTAAAAACATGAGGTCAGGTCATAATGATGTCATCCACTAATCCACACACCAACACACATGTAGAGGAGCTTAAGAGAAGGGGGGTGACGTGACTAGTCAGGTCAGGTCAAAAATAAGGGACCCACAAAATAACTATCTTACATCTAGATCAAAGGTTTTCAAAGCATTTTTAACCTTGGGCCACTGACAAATAAATTTATGTAACATATTATCAGTTTTGAACTGACCATCACTAAGGTTTATTGATTTTAATTCCATAATCAAACTAGCTTCAACCAGAAGTCTTTCTGTGTGATTTTATCAAGATTTATCTTATCCGCATTTTCATTGTGGATTTACATGAAATATATATATATATATATGTATATATATATATATATATATATATATATATATATATATATATATATATATATATATATATATATATATATATATATATATATATATATATATATATATATATAGTGAACCCTCACTTTACACGGTGAATTCAACCCACGGCGGCCCGCGTAAAGAGAGAAACGCGTAAAGTGAACAACATAACATATGGGATTAATTGAAATAGAGACCGGGCCGACCCCCAAACTCCACTTTTTCCCGACACAATATGTACGTTTTACTAAAAATAACATCTTAACTTTATGATGGTATTCACCCACACATAATATAGAAGGGAATAATCAATAAGAGAATAATAAACTGAAGGTTATCGTTAGAAAAACCAAGGTTGGGGTTAACACTTACGTTAGTAGAAGAGATAGGTTGGCGTAGGGGAATGGAGGCTGGCTCCGAGGCAGAGGGCAGGCTACTGGCCCTCAGGTGAGTCTTCATCGGTGTCATCCACAGTTACTAGTTCCTCCCTGACAAATCCCTCAAAGTCATCATCACTGTCTCTGCCTCTGTCACTATCACTGGCTTGGGCTGGCTGTGGTGGATTGCGGGCGAAGAACTCTGTTATGCTTTGCTGACGGCTGGTGTTTATGTTGTCGTGATAAACCTTGATGTAGGGCTCCATAGTCTGCAACAGCTGGGTAGTGAAGCTTTCATACCTGTTTGCGTCAGGGTCGTGGGAAAGGAGGAGCTTGACTTTCTCGATACACTCGATGGCACCCCTTACATTACTATGGGATAAGCGGCGTTCTTCTTGGGATGACGCACCACCTGCCTCTTCACTGACGTCATCATCATCTACCATCTCGTCGGTAGTCACATCAGGATCCCTTATCACCTCCAGGATGTCGTCGTTGGTGGTCTCGGAGAAGCCTGCAGCTGTAACACTCTGCGCAGCTTCTCTGGCAAGGTCCACTGCTACTGCAACAGTCCTAACCTCACCAGTCACAGATTTACTCTGCCTAACACCCGGAATGCCTTGCAACACATGTCTCCATGCGTGACGAACAGTTGCTACAGACAGCTGATCCCATGCCTCCACCAAGAAGTCCACAGCTTTCTTGACGTTGAATGTTCTCCAGAATTGTTTCAAAAGTACTTCTTGCTCTGCCAACTGTTGATCCTCGTCGTCTTCGCTCTTGCTATCGGTGTTGGTGTCACTCAGGTTACGCAACTCTTCCTTGGTGTTGGTATAGTCGTTCAGGAGGTTGAATTTTTTAGCAGAGAATGCGGCTTTTACATTACAGATCAATTCTTGGTCCATGGGCTGTATTACAGACGTAGTGTTGGGAGGAAGCAAGACCACTTTTACGTTGGGGTGACGATCTAACAGTAGGGGCGAGTGTCCTGGTGCGTTGTCAAGCAGCAACAAAGTCTTGAATAGCACATTCTGTTGCTCACAGACATTCTTCACATCGGGAACGAAACAGTCATTAAACCAAGAGAGGGACAGTGTAGAGAACATCCACGCCTTACGTGCGGTCAGCCAGTGGACAGTTAGCTTGGTCATGTCCATGCTCTTGTAGGCGTGAGGCTTGCGTGCTGTGTGGATCACCGATAACTTGAGCTTACAGGTACCGGAGGCATTGGTGGTAAACAGGACGGTGATGCGCTCCTTCTGCAACTTCCGGCCCCGACATTTGCTGGCATTCTTCACAATGAAGGTGTTGGAAGGTAGCTTTTTCCAAAAAAGACCAGATTCGTCCATGTTAAAGCACTAGCTTCTTCACCACCAATGTTGATATTGGTGATCTTGTTCCTCTTCTTAAACCTCTGTAACCACCCAGAGGAAGCATTAAAGGGTTTGGTCTCTGTAATTCCCATCTTTCGTGACACTGCAGCATACAGTTCACGTGCGTACTCCGTAACTGAGCGCGTGTCCACCGCCATGTTCCGTCGCGCCTGACGCACCAAGTAGCTCACAAGTAATTTTTCCGTCTTGAGAAGCACCTGGTTGTGGAAATACTTGATCATAGAAGCACCTGTAGACTTTGTGATGTTCATGTGCTCTTTTATCTTGGCTGCATCCTTCTTAATTGTCCTGATAGTTGATTCGTTAACACCATGCTGGCGCGCGAGATCAACCTGTCTTGTTCCTTTCTCCAACTCTTGTATAATCTTATATTTTATTTCGTCGCTTAAGGAACGTCGTGTCTTCTTTGGCTTAGGGCGGCTGAGTCCAGGTAATGCAAGGTTTCTTTGTGGTGGTGGTCCGGTGGAAGCCATTCTTATGGAACAATGGATACCGCTATATACGGTGTAGCCGGGAGGGGTGTAACTGGGGAGGGGTGTAACTGACGCGGTAGGTGAAGGGGCTTGAACGCTCCCGCGGTGGGGCACGTCATAGTACTACATTAAACCAATCACAGCTAGCAGGGAGGGAGGCCCAATCACAGTCCGCTACGTCATATGACGTCACCGATAACGCAACAAAGACATACACTGGGCAACCTACTCGCGCCGCTTACACTACATGGCGGATGGCGGGAGAGGGCGGGAGAGATGGAGGGAGGTTTGGATCCAAAAATGGCGCGGCGCGAGAGGACCGCCAGCCGCTCTCCACATAAAGGGGTACACGCACACCACGGAAAGTGAGCATTCCGTGTTCGGCAGGGTACCGCGTAAACGTGGAAACGCGTAAAGTGGGACCGCGTAACGAGGGTTGACTGTATAGCTGTTTATGAATATGTTGTATTTCTTTGTGTATGAACCTCTGTCCTGAGTGGCAGTGAGAAGTGAGACCACCCTCTGTGTCAAAACCTCGCTGAATTACTCAGAATAGGCAAACTGTACTACAAGCTTTGTCAATAAATTTGTTAAATTAAAAACTAACGTGGTAGATATAGTAATTATTTCACATGCAATATATTTATCATATATGATACTGTACTCTTTCATCATAATTATAAGTATAATGCTAGGATGTGACTTTGATTACATAGGAAAATTATTTCTGACACATTAATATTTAGTCCAGCCACCTTCATTCTCGATTACTTGTTGCAGCCTGTTGGGAATGGAGGCGACGTGATTGTGTATCAGTTGCGGTGTCCGCCTCAGGACCTCCCACTCACTGTGTGCATGCTCCTGTAGCTGCACCCTGGTTCTCTCTTCAGCTGGCTCCCACACGTTCACAATATTGCCCCAAACGTTCTCTATAGGGTTCATGTCACAACCTTTACTTGGCCAGTCTAAAACTTGCACATTTCTTTGCTCTGCAAACCACCGCGTTACAATCCGTGCGGTATGGATAGGACACCTATCGTGCATGAAAATTTTGCTTTCGGGAAACGGGAAAGCATATGCACGCACCGAGGGAAGCATAATTTCTTCGAGTATTTCTAAATACTGTTTAGCTGTGAATCTTCCTTCTATGTCAGTCAGCTCTCCAACTCCGTGCAAATATATCCATCACCAAACATTGCAAGTCACATGGCCACTCCTTGCTTCCTCATAAATATGCTGTCTAGCATATCGGGTGTTGTTCCTCCTCCAGCAATGCAACCTTCCGTGAGAGGTAGGTGAGAAAGATTTTTCGTCAGTGAATATTTCTCTTCCCCAGAAATCTAGGCCTTCTTCAGCCTACCGTCGAGCAAACTGCAACCTGCCCTCGCGATGTCGCTCATTTAACTTCTCCTTGGTGGGGGGAGTTC
The DNA here is from genome assembly GCF_018991925.1 of Homarus americanus. Classification (NCBI taxonomy): domain Eukaryota; kingdom Metazoa; phylum Arthropoda; class Malacostraca; order Decapoda; family Nephropidae; genus Homarus; species Homarus americanus. Next base: position 3,146 of record NW_024743948.1, on the reverse strand, counting down.
TATGGTGAATGCCTCCTTCGTGAAGTCTTCGCCTGCTTGTTAAAGGGGATATATTTACTTGTAGATCCTCTCTTATTGAAAATGAAGTCTTGAAGGGGTTGGCCTCAGCGAAATTCCGGATGGCTTCAACTTGTGCAAGTGTTGTTCTGCGCGGCATTGCCGTCCTGTGGTGGTCCTTTAAACTTCCCTCCTCTTCCCATCGCTTAATCCAATAATATACAGTTGACCGAGAAAAACCCAATTCTCGTGCAATTTCAGTGGGTGAAAACCCAGCCTCTTTCATGCCGATTATTCTTCCACGTTCAGTGATTTTCTGCGTGTGGTATTCCATGTTGGCAGGGTTCTTCTACAATTGAGGGAGTGGAAGGGTAGTCAGCACGGACAACACCTCTGTCTCCCCCACCTTCCCGCCAATAACGTCAGCGTTATATTTATATTTATTATGCATTTATAAAAAATAAACGAATAAATAAATAAATAAATAAATAAGATACAAATTTATAATACATCATACACATTTTTGGAAAAAATTGAATATTTTTTTTAAAGACACCAGACTAAACATGACGTAATCGACACAGGTCAGAAACAAGGATTTAGGAGGGGGGGGGGGCGCAAAGAGTCACTCAACGAAAGAAATGCCATTTGGTGCTTACAATATTCATAGTCTTGGAATGACAATAATATTGCTAGATAATGGCTTGTAAAATTAAATACAAACACAGACTGACACACACACACACACACACACACACACACACACACACACACACACACACACACACATACACACACACACTCCACATGCGCACACACACACACTCCACATGCGCACAAGCACACAAAGGGAAGTAAAACAGCAGTTTGTGTTGCAAGAAATCAGCGTCTTTAGAAAGAAGTTTTGTTTAGCATCGGTTAGATACAATTGGATTAATTACCATAAAGGGATTAAACGTTTGAAGACAATATTAGTATAAATTAATGATAAACAGGCAACCTCATAAACAATCTGCACACAGCTGTGCCCGATGCATGATGTTCCTTAACATACTTACCGATTTTTACTTATGTTTATTTATCTAAATATAAATTCATATAGGTTGGCTCATTGCTCTATCCATTTTAAAATAAAATTAACAGTATATACTAGCAGAAAGGCATAATATAATGCGAAACAACAAAGCCCAACCATTAATTAAGCAAGGGGGAACTAAGTAACCAATCACCGATCACGTTTACATTCATTCATAATTTTTACTACGTAGTATAGTAAACAAACGGCCTTGAGTTGCCAGCTGTCTCCAGCAGTGTTCGAATAATCGTGAACGTGACTGTACATTTAATTTCATATATTAACAAACAAGCAATAAATATATCAGTCATATACAAAAATAAACAAATACAAACTAAGCCTGATCATATATATATATATATATATATATATATATATATATATATATATATATATATATATATATATATATATATATATATATATATATATATTTATATATATATATATATATATATATATATATATAATTTTTTTTTTTAATGGCCTCCAGCCTCCCCCAATAGCCATACCTTCGCTACCATTTTATTACCTTAATATTAAATATCCTAATACATAAGTAGCTACCCAAGCTGTGTTGAGTTAGTTGAGCTGCAGATCTATGCAGCATTCAGGGACTGTAGTCTCATAGTCAATATCTGCAACTGTTGTCGGCTTTGGGGCCGATGCTCTCGTTCCCCTGAGGCAGAGCAAAGCCCACCGAAGGACAGAGAAGGACAGTCGACATCTCACCCAGACTGTAACATAACTTCTGGGCTGCTCCTTCTGTTAAGATATCACCTCCGCGAGTCTGGCGTAGAAGCATCTTGCACTTGGTGCCATCACACCAGAGGTTGTGAACACTAGAGGAGTGAAGCTGCCTTGATCAACGTTCTGAATTCTCTCCCCGTATGCCCTTATCTTGTCGTTCTCGTTCCTCCTGTGTGCACCATCGAGAGCTAAGTTACGGTGACATGCGGCCATGGGATAAAAAATCCTGATGTCGAAGAAGGCTCGCTGTCCCTGCGTCCAGAATCCTCCAGCACTGACGTCAACACGGGCTTCGTTAGATGTGTTTGAAGTCCTATGTTGGAAAATCTCACTGTCCAATGGAAGGTGGGTCGGTTCTACCCTGACATCACGGCAGATTTCCTCTTAACATATTTGTTGTGATCCCTTAATTCGTCATGCCTCATTCATATGAAGCCCCCTTTCTTGCACACCATGGAGTGATCGACGTCATAGGAAAAGCCACACATGCATTGAGAGAGCAAACCTTCTACTGGCCTACCGTACCTTAGAGCATTGGCATCTGTAAATTCTTGTTTATTGAGACTGAAACCATTTGCCCTTATCGGTAATGTAGTTAACCAATTCGAGGCGCCCACCTCCTGCTCTATAGTTACTTTTTTTTCAAATTCTCTGGTACTTGCAGCAACAGTTGCTGCAACTTATCACTTTGACCTTGCTGTCGTTCTGGCGTAATGACCTTCGAGTCTTGTTTACTTCACTGGTATCCACCTCTCCTGTTGCGTTCTGAGCTATAACGTGGTCCATGAGGGCTGCCGTGAGCTTAACTGAGTTTTGATGTTCGGTGGCAGCAATCTCCTCTGGATTGGTCAGTCCCATTCCTCCCAGTCTCGGTGGTAGTGCAAGGAGTGATCTTTCTGCTGGGGTTAAGTGAGGGTGTTTCACTAATTTGGGAATAAAATTGACGCTGATAGCTTCTTCCAGAGGGTGGAGGAGGGGTCCGATATCAGGGATAGTGCGCATTAGGTAGTTCCAGCAATGCTTGTCTCCATGGGTGAATGCCGCAAAAGCTGCATGTGGCTCTGTGTTAGCAATCTCAGACAGAGCTTGGATGTCCCTAACCCACTCATTCACCTTTCCCGTTACATACTCGGTCTTGAAGTCCGTCGTGCCGATTACTGCGCCTAGGTGTCTTTGGACATCCTTTGTTATTTTGACCTCACTTCCATCGAACACTTCCATTGCCCGTTAGTAATGTTCTGGCTTCACAATGAGGAAGGACTTGCTGGCGTTTGGGTGGTACCCTAAATGTGGGCCTCGTGATGTTACCAAGTCCCACCACTTT
>NW_024743947.1:0-13570 GCF_018991925.1 Homarus americanus | reverse complement strand
GGAGCTCACTCAGCTCTGCTTTGTCCATGTGGGCAATTTCGGCGTGGGAGATTACACCCAGCTTCAAGTTGTCCCACATGAAGGCAAACATTTTAAAAGGAATGCCGTTGATGTCTGGGATCTCCGCGAGTTGAGAGGGCATGCCCATCTCGGCGAAGGTGATCTTGATGTCACCATGGAGCTTTAGGCGTTCTACCTTGGTGACCCCCACGATCCCATTAGCTTCGAAAAACTTCTGGAGAACTAGGAGGTTTAGTTTCTTGGGGCAGGTCGGCGTGTCCGGACGTATCCGCGCCACGTTAACAAACTCGTATCCGTTCATGGTGAGGGAGAGAGAGTGTGAGGGCTTCGCCCACGGTTTGGTGGGAGTAGGTGGCGTGCTGTGGACGCAGCGGTAGTATCGTTCATCCAGGGCCGTCCCTCCCTCTTGGAGGTGGGGCGTAGCTTGCGGATGACGCATGCGGCACTCGTGGCCAATGAGGTGGCCACTGAGGTGGAGAATGTCTGTATATAAGCCCGCCCGCCTGCCGGGCCGCCCGTATTGACTATTTCGTCGTCGAGATGGCCCGTACTAAACAGACTGCCCGCAAGTCCACTGGAGGCAAGGCTCCACGGAAGCAGCTTGCCACCAAGGCAGCTCGCAAGTCCGCCCCAGCCACCGGTGGTGTCAAGAAGCCCCATCGTTACAGGCCCGGAACCGTCGCCCTTCGTGAGATCCGTCGTTACCAGAAGAGCACAGAGCTACTCATCAGGAAGCTGCCCTTCCAGCGCCTGGTGCGTGAGATCGCCAGGATTTCAAGACTGACCTGCGCTTCCAGTCGTCTGCCGTCATGGCTCTGCAGGAAGCCTCTGAGGCTTACCTGGTGGGTCTTTTCGAGGACACCAACCTGTGTGCCATTCACGCCAAGCGCGTTACCATCATGCCCAAGGACATCCAGCTGGCCCGGCGCATCCGCGGAGAGCGTGCTTAAGTCCTCTTCCTTGGGGAAAAACAAAAAGCACAACAAAACCTACCAGACATCTATAACTCGGCCCTTCTCAGGGCCAAAGAACTGTTCTGAAGATAATTTTCATGACAATCGAAATGGTTGGTGGACGGAGAGCGTTAATTTCGGTTACCCAAATCGCCTAACGGTAAGTTGGTAACATTCGTGGAGGTACGATTGTATAGTAGGTCATCAATTCGGGAGGTGGGTGGGTGGGTGCAACAAACAAGAGCTAGTAACAAATAAATATATAAAGAAGAAGTAAGTAAATAAATAAATAAAATAAAAGAACATACAATAAAAAAAAAAAAAAAAAATTGTTTACATGAAATAGGCGTGCTGCAAACAAGAAATGAAGCCCAAACACACTCCATGTATGTCACTTTGCAGTGGGTGTACAACTACTCCACGCAGAATTTATTTATTTATTTATTATGTTTCGATTTAGTCCGGTTTCTACGCTAATAGAGAATGCAGATTATTATAATTTTTTTTTTATTTATTTCCCTCTCAATATATCACTGTCGGTAACTGTCTCTTTAACATGTAACTGTGGCTCCGATGGAGCCGATTAAGTTGTAGTAGTGGGATGGCGTGTTTGTTGTGCACAAGTAACCTCTTACTTGGAAGAGGTGTACTTGGTGACAGCCTTGGTGCCCTCAGACACGGCATGCTTGGCCAGTTCACCGGGCAGCAAGAGTCGGACAGCTGTCTGGATTTCCCGACTTGTAATGGTGGAGCGTTTGTTGTAGTGCGCCAGGCAGGAAGCCTCGGCAGCGATGCGCTCGAAGATGTCGTTCACGAAAGAGTTCATGATGGACATAGCTTTGGAGGAGACTCCTGTGTCGGGGTGCACTTGCTTCAGTACCTTGTAGATGTAGATGCTGTAGCTTTCCTTCCTCCTGCGCTTCTTCTTCTTGTCACCCTTGGCAATGGCCTTCTGGGCCTTTCCAGCCTTCTTGGCAGCCTTTCCGGAAGTTTTGGGAGGCATGGCGGCACAGTTACTCGTGGCGCGGAGCGAGAGAATTGAAAACTGGCCCGACTAACTTTTCCTTATATACCGAGCGGGCCGCTCAGGATCAGACTGGCTGCAGCTACGGCTCTCTTACATTGGTGGGGTCCGCGAGACGGCCACCTGGCCTGATCCTGAGCTTGGTATAAAAGACCAAGGTGGCGGGCGGAAATTTAACTCCTATCACGAAAAGCAGCAACAGCAACATGTCAGGACGCGGCAAGGGAGGCAAAGTGAAGGGCAAGTCAAAGTCCCGTTCTAGCAGGGCCGGACTCCAGTTCCCCGTGGGTAGAATCCACCGTCTCTTGCGTAAGGGCAACTATGCTGAGCGCGTTGGTGCAGGTGCCCCTGTGTACCTTGCAGCCGTCATGGGGTACCTGGCAGCAGAAGTGCTCGAGCTGGCCGGTAACGCCGCCCGCGACAACAAGAAGACCCGCATTATCCCACGTCATCTTCAGCTTGCCATTCGCAATGACGAGGAGCTGAACAAGCTCCTGTCTGGAGTCACCATTGCCCAAGGGGGTGTCCTTCCTAACATCCAAGCTGTGCTCCTCCCCAAGAAGACAGAGAAGAAATAAGAACCCAAGGTTCGTTCACACAAGACAACCTAACCAAACAGGCTCCTTTCGGAGCCACAGGATATCACTTAAAGAGAGAAATATACGACATCAACGGTTTGCAGGATAACACTCTATTTTACGTCAAATTAGCATAGTATTGTGGAAATAGAGTGAAATTGATTTTGAATGGTGTAGATGTGAAGGGCGGTTGTGGGGGCCTGGGGTGGGGGACTTAAACGGGACTTAGAAGGGCGCAGAAGCAGCTTTAGCAGCAGCAGCAAGGGAGGCGACCTTATTTTCAGTCAGGTTCATACACAAAGAAATACATCAGATTCATTGACAGTACAGTACACATTTACCAGTGTGGGCTAGCCAATTTGGGATAAAGAGCAAGAATGTAATGTCCTCAATGAAGTAATGACATAGTTCAAGATACAATAAGTGAGGTGGCCTGAAGTCTTTGATGACAGTGTCCCATTCAATAATATAGTGCTTTAAAGGTGTATCACCAAGTTTACATGCTGAGTGTTCCGGTATGGGTACAGCGTTACTAACTAGCCAGATGTGTCTGTATCCTAACCTAATTCTGGCCACGACTACATCACACAGGCAGGCAGGAGCAAGTTGTTTGGACACTCTTCCTAGCCCCCTTGGTCCCTGTTCACCTACCTACTGTAGCAGTAAGTAGGTACCTGTTGTAAATCGAAAGGTTGCCAATTCGTATTCAGGGAAAGTTGTTGGAGCTTCTAAACTTGAACTGACACAATCCGAGGAGTGTTGACCCGAGGATCACAGACACTATCTCTCCCACTACAAATCCCTTCCTAACCTCCTGCTCCTTCCTATGTCCTCCCAAAATTGAACCATGCTATCGCAAAGGTAATAATACAGGTAGAGACAACAACATATTTTCCTATTGTCTTATTATATATTAATAACAGAAACGCTGCCGCCATCCCGGAGGCTTTACATTGTCCCACTGTTCATTCCCTCCACAATTCTTCCTCGTACTTTTTTTTCTTCTTCTTCTTCTTCTTCTTCTTCTTCTTCTTCTTCTTCTTCTTCTTCTTCTTCTTCTTCTTCTTCTTCTTCTTCTTCTTCTTCTTCTTCTTCTTCTTCTTCTTCTTCTTCTTCTTCTTCTTCTTCTTCTTCTTCTTCTTCTTCTTCTTCTTCTTCTTCTTCTTCTTCTTCTTCTTCTTCTTCTTCTTCTTCTTCTTCTTCTTCTTCCATCAATACTTTATTAACGGTGTATGTAAGTTTCACCATGTTTTGCACTACAGCGGTAGAGCAAAGTATATTTTGTTAGCAATAAACCAAAAGCATATTTTATGGCCTAATCATCACTACATAGAACACCACCCATAAAGCATGATACTAGTAGACCACAAAAACTACTATAAACCCCCAAAGCATATTTTATTGCCTAATCATCACTACATAGAACACCACTCATAAAGCATGATACTATTAGACCACAAACTGCTATAAACCCCAATAATATACTATACTAGTGACTCTAATTGTGTTACCCAATATTATACGAAATAATACTATAAAACATAATAATAAACACACTAATAGTGTATATTAGTTGAATGCACAATCTGATGAGAAGTCAAAAAAAAAAAAAAAAAAAATAGCAACAACCTAGAAAGAGTGTAGAGTATTTTTGTGCAAACTATTATACTAGTAGATGGTCTAAGATAACTGTATGTGAAGGAAAGGGTGTGCTCTCCACTCAAACTTTCTTTTTATGAAATCTCCTACTCCCCAGCTGAGCGGTACGCCCAATGGGAAACAAAACGTGGCACATAACACGCCGCCCGCCAGCTCTGGCTCGGTGAATAGGAATCAGTAATCGGGCGGAGTATAAACAACACCGCCGCCAATGTGCTCCTCCCATCTCTGAGGAAATCTGGCGGGCAACTTAGTATTATATTAACATGTAATAATAATAACAATAATAATAATAATAATAATACTACTACTACTAATAATAATAATAATAATAATAATAATATTAATAATAATAATATTAATAATAATAACATGCAATTTCATTTTATAACACATACTAACAAAATAGTGTATAGCCTACTATACTTAACTATAATAGGTTAGGTTGCGTAGGAGGATCTAAAAAGTACAGTAGTATACACACACACACACACACACACACACACACATACATATAGACAACAAACTAAATTAGAAACCACACGTCAGTGAAGTTATCAAATCCTCCAGTTTCCGTCTCCACCTCCTACGCCGACTCAAGTCCCTCGGTGGTCCTGCACACGAGCTCCTCAGTGTTTACACAACATTCATACTTCCCAAGCGCACCTATGCCTCCTCCACCTGGTCTTCCTCCCTAAATGCCACACAACGTAAACACCTCGAAAAAGTGCAAAAGAGGCCATGCAAGATTATTCTCTACCCTTCCTACTCCACATATCAAGAAGCGCTCAACACACTGACCCTTTAGACTCTCACTGACCATCACCACGACCTCATCTGCAAATTTGGTAAGAAGCTTCTACACCATCCCCGACACCGGCTCCTACTACCACCTGAGATCCCTAGTCCGAGAATTGCTCTTTGACACCACAACCGCATCCAGCCCAGCCCCTACGTGCACGAACTGATCGCTATAAGAACAGCCCAGTCCCAACCATTGTAAAAATTATCGATAACTTGTAATAAATCAGTGTACTCACTCCCAGTAAACACTACTCCTTGCACTGTCACTATGTTGAAATGAACTGTAGTTTGAGCTTTTCCCCAGCTAGTTATTATATGTCTTATTTGTGTCACTCATGTTACTTGTATATTATTTGTAATTCGTAACCCATTCCCTAAATATGTAACTGTATATTTTCAGTCTTCTGGCTGCCAAGCTCTTTCAATAAACCGTTAATTATTATTATTATTATTATTATTATTTATATGTTGGCCCATACCAACTCACTCCCCTGAACCCTCCTCCCCAGCGGACTATCAACAAGTTCTTGCCATAAGGTACTATCTCATTTGGCCAAGGAATGGAACCAGTGATGAATAGTGGTGAACAGTGCTTAACTCAGTGAAAAACAACTCGGCAGTTGAGTCTTACCCAAGCTAGCTAACCACCTTCACACAGTGAGGTCCCAGGTACCCAGTTATACTTCCCCTGAGACTCCACGATAGAGAGGCCTGGGACCACACCTCACCCACTTGAATGAGTGAGTCATGTCGACCACGTGGTGTCCCCAAGATGCTACGACAACACGTAGTGAATGTTTTGCTACAGCATCATCATGTGAATTTCCTCATAACACCATCTGTGAGGTAACTGCTACATCATCAGGCCCCTCATAACGCCATCTGTGAGGGAGTTACTACACTACGTGTCTGGTGTTCAACATCTCACCTTACATGATCTACGCGTGCAAACATTAATCTGTATGTTCACTCTGTGCTCCTTCACCTTTCTCTAATGAGGGCTTTTTTTAAACCACCAATTTATGATGTACTAAGTCATTTGTGTCCAATGTATACTTTCGAAAAGCCCTTGTTTGGGGAAGGTAGGAGAGAGTAGTCGTCATTATTGTCCAAGCCACATTATTTATTTCTATATATAAGTAATGCAGGCTGGTTTTTAAATACCTCAATCCCCTAACGGTGCCGTTTGTATATTAAGAAATACCGAAGCCATACAGTACAACACCAGCGAATATGAAGTATCACTGTAACCGGCAACTGTTACTCACTCATACCTACATACATATATAGAGTCTTTACAGAATGATAGCAGACACGAGGAAGACGAACAACAAGAGGAGAAGAGTTAGAAGAAAATCAACTTCAAGCTAAGAAGAAGAATACCAAGACATTTCCTCCAAACAAGAAAACAACACACACAATCAAGCCGACCAAACACTGAGAAACCATGGCGAACCCAACATGCACCGGACGCTTGACCTGACTCTATCCTGCCGCATCCAGGCGAGTTGCTGCTTAAAGTCCCTCACGCAAGCGCTGTTTAGCCACTGCACCTATTCTATCCTCCTAAAATTCACTTCAATCCCCCCTGCCACTAGCATGTTATGTATGTATGTATGTATGTATGTATGTATGTATGTATGTATGAATGAATGAATGATAACTGCAACTTTGTGTATTAAAACTCATTACTCTTACCGAAGTAATATAGTGCGTGGTTATGTTATGTCATGTTAGGATAGATTATAAACTACATTGGGTTACATTTCGTGAGGTTCGGTGACGCTACAGGAAGTTAGGTGAGGTACCTGGAGGTTAGGTGAATGTTGACTGACTGACTGACTGACAATTATTATGAAGTGGTTCCAACACGTTCACACACAACCTATACTCATACCACAAGTCCAGAATTAGAGAGGATCATGTGATTGGATATATTTTCAACGATTTACTCAGTGTCTAACCAACTCTTTAGCGATTTAAATGTGGACCTAAAATTAGGTCCGTATATTTGTTTGTCGTGGTGGTGGTGGTGGTGTGCGCCCGTCCATCAGGTTGATTAACCACCAAAACCATAAAGGGTGCGGCCCTGCCGTTTCAGGGCATACACCACATCCATGGCGGTGACGGTCTTCCTTTTTGCGTGCTCGGTGTAGGTGACGGCGTCACGGATGACGTTCTCCAGAAACACCTTGAGGACGCCGCGGGTCTCCTCGTAGATAAGGCCGGATATACGTTTAACACCTCCACGCCGAGCTAGACGACGAATGGCGGGCTTGGTGATCCCCTGGATGTTGTCACGAAGCACCTTACGATGACGCTTGGCGCCACCCTTTCCAAGTCCCTTGCCTCCTTTGCCTCGTCCAGTCATGTTGTTGTGGTTGCTACTACAGGTGGTCCTGGTGTGGCTTCGCCCACGGTTTGGTGGGAGTAGGTGGCGTGCTGTGGACGCAGCGGTAGTATCGTTCATCCAAGGCCGTCCCTCCCTCTTGGAGGTGGGGCGTAGCTTGCGGATGACGCATGCGGCACTCGTGGCCAATGAGGTGGCCACTGAGGTGGAGAATGTCTGTATATAAGCCCGCCCGCCTGCCGGGCCGCCAGTCGAAGACCGCCCTCTCCCTCGTGCCATTGTTGGCCATCTTCCCGGACCGGACCACCCACGACTGTCATCGCCCACAACAACTCACGAGCGTTCTTGGTTTATCGAGCATTAGCTTGCCCTCCCCACTGGTGGTGTGAGTGACCCACACTCCAGCTGGGCAGTTCTTTCCTTCTTCCTTGGCTGGGACCTCAGTGTCCTCCAGGTGCCCCTGTAACTGTTCACCTCCCTCCCAGGAGATTGTGAACACGAAAGGGGGTCGGAGCAAAACCCTCCCCAGCCGAGTCTTTCCAGGAAAACCGTGATCGTGCGGGTCCACCTGGAAAGAGGGTAGCCATCCTTATCCTTCCCAAATAGGCACACTTAGCTCACGTCTATAAGTGAGCAGTCACATACACTAGGAAGTAGGCTTCCCCAATCGGGGCTCCGTGAGAGAAGCTCAGGAACCACTCTACGACCACCAGCTAGTGGGGAGTGCTGTAATTCCTTTGCTATTTACTCAACCGGAATAGGCAGGATCTAAAAAAAAAAAAAAAAAAAAAAAAAAAAAAAAAAAAAAAAAAAAAAAAAAAAAAAAAAAAAAAAAAAAAAAAACAACAACAACAACAACAACAACAACAACAACAACAACCCGGTTATGGAGCGCGTACGCCCTCCTAACCGCGATCCCCGCCTGAACCGCCAACCTGACGACCCGAACCACGACAGGCTTCGCACAGAGAAAGCAGACCAGTTACGCGCCTTCAACGAAGCCCTGAAAAGTAGGAACTCTGCCACCACCTCCAACAACTCCACCACCACCACCACCTCCACCACCACCACCACTGCTACCGCTACTGAGGACAACTGGACGAAGGTAGAAAATAAGAAACGCCGACGTGCCTTTTCGGGAAACGATTGCCGTCAAGCAGCCCCCAAGGCACCCATCACCACCACCAGCCCACCTCCAACGACACTGCCAAAATTCCGGATCACGAAAACGGACGCAAAAACAACATATGCCGCCGTCACAGAGATGGAAAAGCAAAACCCACTGGCCAAGTTCTCAGTGCGGCCCAACCTAAAGGGGGAGATGATCGTTCACCCCAAAGACAAGAACTCCGCCACCACCCTCGACACTTACCTACAAAACACCACCACCATTACTTCAACCAAGCTAGACCCCGCCCAGAAACTGATGAAGTCGGTAGTCCTCCGGTACCCCAAGGAACTACCTCTCGAACCCCTGGAGAACCACCCGAAGATCCTAAAAGCCGAGAGATGCTCTCCCCTGTCCGACAAGACGGCCACCACGAAACAAGTGCACATAACGCACTACGGCTCACCCCCCAGCACCATAGACCTCAAAACCTGGGGGATCTACGAAGTGAGGCCCTTCGTCCCAGAGCCCCTGCGGTGCTTCAGATGCCAGAAATACGGGCACCATCAGACAAGGTGCACGTACAAGGAAATCTGCGCAGTCTGCTCACAGAAGCACGGCACACACTCCTGCCTCACCAAGCTGAAAAATGGAGAAAAAATTGCCCCCAAGTGTGCCAACTGCGGGGGCAAACACCACGCCTGGAACCCTGGATGCTCCGAGAGGACAAGGAGGGTCCAGGCAAACCGGCCAGCTGCAAGACCGGCCCCCACCGCCTACACACTAGCCCCACCAAGTACCTTCGTGTGGGGAACCCAAAGGCCAAGACAACAAAGCCAACCTCCTCAGCCGGTCAACACCCAAAGTGCAGCCCAGTTTCCTGGCCTCACTACGGCCACACCTCAGCCACCCAAGCAGCAGACAACGACAACCACGAAAAAGACAAAAGAAGCACACACCAAAGCACCAGAAGGAATGATACACGTATCAGACCTAGCCAAGGTACTGACAACCTTCGCGGAGGGCCTAGCCGGACTACTGGGCCACAAGATCCAACCCACACAGCTCCAAATACTCATGGGGAGCGTCCTCGGGCAAGTCGCCACAGCTCCAGCCACCTCAGTGGAGGAAGCCACGCCGGTCCGCACACGAGTAACAGCCGAGGTACACTCTACACCGAAGAAGGCCACCAGAGAACCCAAGATACCGACAGCTCCCAAGATACCGACAGCTCCCGGCTGGTTTTAATCCTGGAACCGAACCACGGCCCAGAAGGCAAAAACCACAGAACACGAAGACATGGACCTGATTCAGTTGGAATCGAACTTGGACATCTCCATCGAGGACCACCAGAAGTCCCCGATGAAACAGTGGTGGAAAACGTCAGCACCCTGAACATCCTAACATGGAATGCTCAGGGCATCAAAAACAAGAAACACCTCCTACAAGAAGCAGCAGCCAAGGACAAGCTTGACATCATACTGCTACAAGAAACACTTCTGCAAGAACACCACTGTTTCAAATTCAGCGGTTACAAGACATACAGGAGGCATTTCACGCAGGCGTCAACAAGAGGATGTATGATCTTGGTCAAGTCAAGCATACCCTCCGCCGATGTCACGCAGCAATTTCCATGTGGGGAAAACATCGAGACACAGGCCGTCAAAGTAACCCTCCAAGAACGAGAATTAACTGTTCACAACATCTACAAGAACCCAAGGGGCTCACTGGAGGTTACTCAATTATTTGCTTCGGCCGCCGACCACGCCACACTCATAGGAGGGGATTTCAACGCACATCATCCCTTCCTAAGCTCGGCAAGCCCCACAAATGAAGACGGCCTACACCTATACACCACCTTTCAAGATACACCCGAGATCTGCCTCCTGAACACCGGAGAGCCCACCCACACTAGGGGAGGAAGGCTAGATCTGACCTTCGTCTCCAGCGCACTACAGCCTTCGGCCTCCTGGCAGATACACCCCACGCTGACCAGTGACCACTTCGCCACCCTAACAACGCTGAAGGTGAACAAACTCCCCACTCCACCCCCCCCGAGATGGAGATACAACACTCAAAAGGCAGACTGGGGACTCTTCAAGAAACACCTGGCTAAGTGGCGCGAAAAATCACAGCCGGCCAGCGCAGCACCCGCGGATGAGACAACCCTCCACCACCAATTGGTCGAGGCGTTTCACCTAGCGGCAGAAGAGGCTATCCCAAAAACAAAACCCACATCAAGACAGTACAATGATTACTGGTACTACTGTCCCAGGGTGAAAGAACTCAACCACAGAGTGAACATGGCCCGAAGAAACTACAGGAGACATCCCACGGCAACAAACAGACATCTCCTGCAAGTCATAGTCAAGGATAACAGGGAAGAGAAGGAAGAAATTAAAAACGCAAGCTGGCTCAAGTGGTGCTCCGAACTGAACGAGCACACCACCCTTGGCAAGATGTGGGCCCAGATCCGAAGGGCATCTGGGAAGGCAACACCACCACCACCAACTCATCCCAACCCAGAAGAGGAAGCCGAGAGACTTGCAAAACTGTTCTCTGACCGAGCAGCAACGAAGAACCTCCCGAGACAGGCGGAGGAGACACAACGGCGTCTGCGACAGGTCAGACTCAAGATGATCGAAGAGGCCTGCAACAGTGAAGATGACACTGACAGACCATTCAACCAGCAAGAACTCCAGAAGTCGCTAAAACGAAGCAAGGATACAGCTCCAGGGGCCGACAGGATAACCTACTCCATGCTCTCTCATGCCGGTACAGCCGGACACGAGGCTCTGCTGCAAGCCATCAATGCTTCGTGGACAGCACAAAGACTCCCACCGGAATGGAAGAAGGCAGATATACAGCCATTCCGAAGCCCAGAGAACCAGACAAGCCGAGGCCCATCTCCCTTCTCAGCTGCATAGCGAAGACCGGAGAAAGAATGGCTCTCAACCGACTCAAGTGGAAAGTAGGCAGCCCACACCCTCACATCTTTGCTTACACCGAGAACACCGGCACAGGCAACAACATCGCCGAGATACTCAGCACAGTGGACAACAAACCAGCTCTGGTGGTCTTCCTCGACCTGGAGAAAGCCTTCGAACTAGCAAATCCTTTGGCCATTACAACTACGCTCGCTAAAAAAGGCGTCAAAGGAAGGTTGCTGGGGTGGATCCAGAACTACCTCACACAGAGAGAAGCACGAGTACGCTTTCAGGAGCAACCTCAAGCTACAGGGTCCACGAAAACGGAACCCCACAAGGAGGCATCCTCAGTCCAATGCTGTTCAATGTCCTGATGGAAAATCTAGTCAAACTTCCCTTCAGACAAACAGCCAAGCTCCTATGCTATGCAGACGACTTACAGCTTATAGTAAGAGGATCGAACAGACTAGCCAACACGCAACACGCACTCCAACTTATAGAAGAGGAGTGCAATAGACTTGGACTCAAGATAAATCCAGCCAAGTCGAAAGCGATGGCCATCTGCACAGACACACCAGACAAGTTGCTCTCCATACAAAACACGCCGGTAGTCTGGACCAACGCCCACCAGTGTCTTGGAATCTGGTTTGACCAGAAACTCACCTTCAAGCCGCAACTCGAGTATCTCAGGCACAGGACGAAGAGCAGACACAATATAATGAGGTCGCTCACCAGCAAATCCGCAGGAGCAAACCTTCATGTGCTCAAAGCCTACTACACAGCCGCCATCAGATCGCTGGTAGATTACAGCGCTCCAGCACTCATTGGACTGAGAGAAGACCAAATAGCTAAGCTAGAAGTCATTCAAAACAATGCTCTCAGGACCATGCTCGGAGCACCCATGTGGACCAGAATCTGCAATCTGCAAATGGAAACCGAGCTACCACCCCTGGCAGTACGAGTCAAGCAGGTGACAGCCGGTCTCCTCGCCAAAATCTGTAGAGCAGACAAGCCCACAGTTGCCAAGATTCGAATCAGTGCCTCCCTCCACCTCGACCACAGAGTGCGAGGGGCCACCTGGTCGCACGAGGCAAGCGAGGTCATCCGACACCTGCAAGCAGAAACACTCGTCAAGAACAACCAAGACACACGAGACAATAGTTACGTTGTTCCTCCACCATGGAGCCCTCCACCAGCCACACTCAAATTCACCGACCTCGGCGATAGTAAAGCCAACCTCCAGAAGGAGGACCTCAAAAAAATAACTCTCCAAGCCATAGCCACCGAGACACCGGCTGATGCAGCATCATACTTCACAGACGGCTCGGTGGACCCAAAACATCACAGATCCGGAGCGGCCTTCTACACCCAAGGTCAGACCCTCAAATGGAGACTTTCCAACGACTGCTCCACCCTACAAACAGAACTGGTAGCAATCTCAAAGGCCCTACAACACGCTGCAACACAACACAACAAGTCCGTCATAATTCACACGGACTCGAAATCGGCCATGCAGGCGCTGCAACACAATCAACCAAGAGACAACGTCCACATCATCACCTCGATCCTCGCACAGCTACAGGAATTCCAAAGCCAAAACCGACCAGTCGTCTTACACTGGATTCCCAGTCATGTAGGGATCGGAGGAAACGACGTGGCAGACGAAGCAGCCAAGGCAGCTACACGTTCTAGTAGCGTGCACATCCAAGTTCCAGCAAGTGTGCAACAGATCAAGAATCACCTCAGAAAGACTACCAAGCTCCACATCAAAAAGAGCTTCCTTCATGCACTCAACGCTGGTTCCCAATCAGCCAAATGGTACCTGGCGGCCACAAAAGGGGAACCACCTTTCGCAGACAAGAAAACTCCAAGACAAACCCAAGTCAGCCTTCACCGACTACGACTAGGGTACAAGTGCTCCTGGCAGATGATAGGAAATGACGTCACGGAATGCACCTACTGTCAGGAGCCAGCAGCCAACCCACTTGAACACTATCCCCTCGATTGCGAGGTCACACAAAGCCTCCGAGACAGAACTCAAATCTCCCAAGAAACACACACAACACCAGCGGCCACTCTAACCCGAAAGGCCCACACAGACCACATTCACCACCTACTCCGGGTCATCACACGATACCCACCACCC
>NW_024743946.1:0-12383 GCF_018991925.1 Homarus americanus | reverse complement strand
CCAGCGTGATATAAACAACACCAGCCATAAAGCTGATATAAACACACCGCACCCGGCTTTACCAGCCTGAAATTTAGAAAGCAACATCAGCTTCTCCAACCAGATATAAACAATACCTTCCTCTCTAACCTGATATAAACAACAGCATCACTCTCCAACCAGATATAAACAACGCCAGCCTCTCCAACCTGATATAAACAAATGCCTTTCTCAACACCAATTATAAACAACGCCAGCACTCAACCAGATATAAACAACGCCAACCTCTCTAATGATATAAACAAATATAGCCTCTTCAACCTGATATATTAACCTGCCTTTTCGAACCACAATCTAAACATAACACCAACCTCTCGACACAATACAACCCTAACCTGCTTCTCAACCTGATATAAACACAACACCAGCCTCTCCAACGTGATATAAACAAATCCAGCCTTTCCAGCAAGTATAAACACAACGTCATACCTACGGCACGAAGTATAAACACAACGCCAGCCTCTCAACCTGATACGCCGACACAACACCAGTCTCTCGGCTGGTATAAACAACATCAGCTTACCAGCCTGATATTAACGCACCTTCCCTCTCCATCCTGATATAAACACGGCACTGACTTTACGCCAACCTGATATGAATTTAACGCCGGCCTCTCCAGCCAGATATAAACACAACCGCCTCGCCAACCCTGATATAAGCACAACACCAGCCTCTCCAACCGAATATAAACACAACACCACCTTCTCCAGCACCAGTATGAACACAACACCAGCCTCTCCAAACCTGATATATAAAGAAGCAATCAGCCTCTCCACTGAATATAAACCACAACGCCAGCCTCTCCAACCTAATATAAACACACCGCCAGCCTCTCCAACCTGATATAAACCAAAACCATCCTCTCAACCTGATATAAACAACGCCAGCCACTCCAGCCTGATATATAAACAACGCCAAAGGCCTCTCAACCTGATATAAACTAGCACCAGCCTCTCCAACCCCATATAAACGCCGCCAGCCTCCAGCTTGATATATAATGCCAACCTCTCCAAGCTGATATAAACAAGACCTGTCTCTCAAACCTGATATAAACACAACACCAGCCCCTCTCCAACCTGATATAAACAAATCCAGCCTCTCCAGCCAGGTATAAACACAACGCCAGCCTCTCCATCCTGATATAAACACAACCAGCGTCTCCGGCACAAACACTGGTACAAAACCGGCCTCTCCCGGCCTGATATAAACACAACACCAGCTTCTCCAGCCTGATATGAACACAACTTCAGCCTCTCCAGCCTGATATAAACAACATGGCCTCTCCAACCTGATATAAACACAATATGATCTCTCAACCTGATATAAACGCCTGTACCAGCCACTCCAACACCAGTGTAAACAACTTTGGAGGCTGTCAACCTGATATAAACAACGCCACCTCTCCAACTTGATATAATAACACACCAGCCACTCCAAACCTGATGCTAAACACAAAACCAGCTTCTCCAACCTGATTTAAACAACATCAGCTATAGCAGATATCAACGCTTTACCTCTCAACCTGATATAAACAACAGCAGCCTCTCCGGCTTTAGTATAATAGCAAGCCTCTCTCCAGCCGCAGATATAAACAACGCCAGCCTCTCTAACCTGATATAAGCAACGGCAGCCTCTCCCGGCCTGATATAAACAGCACCAGCCTCTCCAGCTTCAGTTTAAACACAATACCAGTACTCTTAGCCAGGCTGAAAGCACAACACCAGCCTCTCCAGCCTGATATAAACAACGCCAGCCTCTCCAGCCTGATATAAACAACGCCAACCTCTCCAGCGTGATATAAACGCACCAGCCACTCAAACTTCCTGATGTAAACACAACACCAGCTTCCATCAGTTCGCGAAACATAAAACTGCTCCAACCAGATATAAACACTTACTGCTTCCTCTCTAACCTGATGTAACAGCAGCCTCTCAACTGATATAAACACAAACTTGGCCTCCAGCAGAACAACATAGCTCTCCAACCTGATATAAACAAATATGCCTCTCCCAACTTCAATGCTTGGCTGCTTAAACATCCTTGATCTCAGCCCAAGCCTCTCTCCTGACACAATGCTCAAACAAATATAGCCTCTCCAACCTAATATAAACAACGCCAGCCTTTTCCAACCTGATATAAACCTGCTTCCAGCCTCTCCAACTTTCAATCCATAGCTTTCCAGCTTCTGCTGAAGTATAAACACAACACCAGCCTCTCCAACCTGATATAAACACAACACCAGCTTCTCCCAGCCTGATATGAACACAACACCAGCCTCTCCAACCTGAGTGTAAACAAAATGCCAGCCTCTCCCAACCTGATGTAAACACAATACCAGCCTCTCCAGCCTGATATAAAACCAACACCAGCCTCTACAACCTGATATAAACAACACTAGCCTCCAACCTGATGCCAACCTGAATTCCCAATTCCTCCAGCACCGATACAAGCACGGCTTTCTCGGCACCAGTATAAACGCTTAGCCCTCTCAACCTGATATAAACAACGCCGCTCCAGCATTGATATAAACAACACCAGCCACTCAAACTGATATAAAACTTTAAACACCCAGCGTCCTCCAAGCCTGATTTAAACAACATCAACTTCTCCTACAAGATATAAACAACTTTCTTCTTCATACAGATATAAACAAAAAGCAGCCTCTCCAACCTGATATAAACAACGCCAGCCTCTCCAGCCACATATAATCGCCAGCCTCTCCAACCTGATATAAACAAATATGTCCTCTCCAACCTGATATAAACAACGCCAGCTTCTCAACCTGATATAAACACAGCTTTAGCACTCTCCAGCGTGGTATGGCTTAGTCTAAACGCACCCGGCCCGGTACGCCAAACGCAACGTCTGTCTCTTGCAACCTGATATAAACACAACGCCGGCCTCTCTGGCAACCTGTTATAAACGCAACACCAGCACCTCCGCCAGCCTGATATAAACACAACACCAGCTTTACCGGCACCATTCAGCACGGCTTTTAGGCACCAGCGTCGCCAAGCACGGCACCGCTTCTCCCGGCTTTGTTGAACACAACCACCATAAACCTGATATAAACAACACCAGCCCTCTCCAAACTGATATAAACAAAATTCCAGCCTCTCAACCTGATGTAAACACAATACCAGCCTCTCCAGCCTGATATAAAACCAGCACCAACCTCTACAACCTGATATAAACAACACTAGCCTCTCCGGCCTACGATATAAATAACACCAGCTCAACCTGATATAAAACGCTTACCAGCCTCTACAACCTGGTAACCTGTACCAGTCTCAGCTTTAAATCCTTAAACACAACACCAGCCTCTCCGGCCAGACCCTTAACAGCACCCAACCCTCCTCCGTGATATAAACAACGCAACCACTCCAGGCCTGATGTAAACACCGACACCACAGAAAACTTCTCCAGCCACCAGTTTAAACAACATCAGCTTCTCCGGCAGATATAAACAACGCAGCTTCCTCCTCCTAACTTTGATGCCAAGCAACGGCGACTCTCCGGCCTGCGCAGCACAACGCGCCAGCCTCGCCAGCCCGGAACCGCCAACCAGCAGCCTCACCAGCCTGATGCCGAAGCCAAATATAGCCTCTCCAACCACAATCTCAACAACGCCAGCCTCTCCAGCCAGATATAAACAACGCCGGCCTCTCTAACCTGTTACTTCAAACAATCGCCAGCCTGCCACCGATATAAACAACGCCAGCCTTTCCAGCCTGTGATATAAAAACATAACACCGACTCTCGCTTACGTCCCCACTCTAAACACAACACCAGCGCTTTACTCCACTATTGCCAAACACAACACACCAGCCTCTCCAACCTGATATAAACAACGCCAGCTCCTCCGACTGCTTATATAGCCGAAACCAGCGTATCAACCTGTTATAAACAACTTACCGGCCTCCTCAACCTGATATAAACAACGTCAGCCTCTCGGCACTGATATAAACAACACCAGCCTCCAGCAGTATAAACAATGCCAGCCTCCTCCGGCCTGATAATACCAAGCGGCATACGACTCCTCCAGCACGATATAAACAACGCCAGCCTCTCCGACACAAATATAAACAGCAGCCTGCTGCAACTTAATATAAACCTTACAACACCAGCCTCTCCAACCTGATATAAACTCCGCCACCCTCTCCAACTTGATATACAACGCCATCCTCTCAGCACCAGTATAAACAAGACCAGCCTCTAAGACCACCGTCCTTAACACAACACAGCCCCACCAACCTGATATAAACAAATCCGGCCTCTCAACTAGATATAAACACAACGCCCCTCTGCCAACCTGCGGAAGTATAAACACAACGCCAGCCTCTCCAACCTGATATAAACAAAACCATCCTATCAACCTACAATATAAACAGCACCAGCTTCTCAACCCTGATATAAAACTAACGCCAGCCTCTCAACCTGATATAAACACAACACCAGCCTCTCAACCTAAAGTAAACACCGCCAGCAGCACCAGAGCAGATATAAAACGCCCACAACGCCAGCCTCTCCAGCACAAGTATAAACACAACGCCAGCCCTCTCCCAACCTGATATAAACAAAACCATCCCTATCCCGGCTTCATTATAAACAACGCCAGCTTCTCCAACCTGATGCTTCGAAACGGCACGCCCGACCTCTCCAGCACAATGCCGAGCAAAACCAGCCTCTCAAACCTGTGCCAGACAACGCCAGACTCTCAACCTGATATAAACACAACACCAGCCTCTGGCGATATAAACAATGCCATCCTCAACCCGATATAAACACAACGCCGAAGCTCGCCAGCCTGATATAAACAACACCAGCCTCTCCAACCTCATAAACAACCCCAGCCTCTCCCAACCTGACATAAACAACGCCAGCACTCTCCAGCCTGATATAGACAACGCCAGCCTCTCAACCTCATATAAACACAACGCCAACCTCTCCAACCTCATATAAACACAACGCCAGCCTCTCCCAGCCTAATATAAACACAACCAGCCTCTCAACCTCATATAAACACAACGCCAGCCTCTCAACCTAATATAAACACAACGCCAGCCTCCTCCAACCTCATATAAACACAACACCATCCTCTCCAACTCGATACTGAGCACGCACCGCACTCTCCAACGTTATACAACGCCAGCCTATCGGCCTGATATAAACAACAGCACCTCAACCTGACATAAACACAGCACCTGCCTCTCCCAACCTGATATAAGAAACACCGCCTGCTCTCAACTTGATATACAACGCCAACCTATCAACCTGATATAAACAAGACCAGCCTCTCGAACCTGATATAAACACAACACCAGCTTACCAGCGCAGTATAAACAAATCCGGCCTCTCCAACCAGATATAAACAATACAACACTCCTCCAGCTTCATATAAACAAAACCATCACCAAAACTGTTATGCCTTGAACAACGCCAGCTCTACCAGCCTGGTATAAACGCGCCAGCCTCTCCAACCTGATATAAACACAACGCCAGCCTCTCCAACCTGATATAAAGAAAACCAGCTCTCCAATCTGATATAACTCAGCAGCAGCCACTCCAACCTGATATAAACACAACACCGGCCCTACCCAACCTGATATAAACAATGCCAGCCTCTCCAACCCCGTGCGAAGCACAATTTGATATAAAAAACGCCAGCCTCTCAACCTGATATAAACACAACACCAGCCTTTCCAGCAATGCCGGCTTCAGCGGCAGTCTCTCCAACCTGATATAAACACAACACACCAGCCTCTCCAGCTTTGAACGGCAATGCCAGCCTCTCCAACCTGATAAAACACAACACCAGCCTCTCAACCTGATGCCAAAGAACAAATGCTTGACTCTCCAACCTAATATACACAACACCAGCCTCTCTAACCTGACATAAATACAATGCCAGGCACTCGGCATCATATAAACACAACGTAGCCTCTCCAGCCTGATATAAAAACAACACCAGCCTCAACCTGATTTTACAACGCCAGCTTCTCCAATTTGAGTATAAACCACAGCGCCAACCTCTCCAGCCTGATATAAACACAACGCCGCTCTCCAGCCTGGTATAAACAACGCCAGCTTCTCCAACCTGATATTAACGCAACGCCAGCCTCTCCAGCTTCAATGCAAAGCTTACCGGCCTCCAACCTGTTAAAAATAACGCCAGCTTCTCCAACCTGATATTAACACAACGCCAGCCTCTCCAAACTGATATACACACAATACCAGCCTCCTCCAACCTGATGTAAACACAATTTTATTTCTGATAGCAAAGACAGCACCCTCTATAACTTCAGTATAAACAACGGCCTCCAACCTGATATAAACAACACAAGCACTCTCCAGCCTGATATAAACAACACCAGGCTCTCCAGGCTTTATCAGCACAATAATATCTCCAGCCTGAAATATAAGCCACAATAACAGCCTCTCAACCTGATATAAACACAGCACCAGCCTCTCCAACCTGATATAAGCAACATGAAACTCCCATCAACCTGATATAAACAACGCCAACCTCTCCAGCCTGATATAAACAAATATAGCCTCTCCAACCTGATATAAAAGAAGCTGACCTCCAACCACAGTATAAACAACACCAGCCACTCTAACCTGATATAAACACAGCACCAGCCTCTCCCGGCATTCCTGCAGCCTCATAAGCAGTCTCAAACAACGCCGGAGCTCTCCAACCTGATATAAACAAATAGCCTCTCAACCTGATATAAAAAACGCCAGCCTCTCAGCCTGATATAACACCGCTTTTCCAGCTTCCGGCTTCCTGATATGACACCTTTTAGCTCGCCAAAGCCTGATATAAACAACATCGGTTTTCTCCAGCCTGATGTGCCAACACCTTCCTGTCCAGCCTGGTATAAAACTGCCAGCTTCTCCAACCTCCTTATAGAACACCGCGCCAGCTCTTCCGACTGATATAAACACAACTTCAGCCTCATACGCTCTTCAGCACAACACCATCTCCTCAACCTGATGCTCGCGCAACACACACCTTCTTCAAGCAGGATATGAACACAACACCAGCCTCTCAACCTGATACTGAACAACACCAGCCTCTCCAAACTGATACTCAAAAACAAAATTCCCAGCCTCTCCAACCTGATGTAAACACAATACCAACCGCAACTGAGCATAAAAGCCAAACACCAGCACTCTCCAACCTGATACCAGCAGCACCAGCCACTCCAACCTGATATAAACACAACACCAGCCCCTCCAACCTGATATAAACAAATCTAGCCTCTCCAACCAGATATAAACACAACATAGCCTCTCCAACCTAATATAAACACAAAGCCAGCCTCTCCAACCTGCTATAAATAAAACCCATCACTTCCTCAAACTGATACCTTGCCAGCCTCTCCAACCCTGATGCCAGCACAACATATTTCACCAACTGGTACTAAACACAACACCAGCTTCTCCAACCTGATATGAACACAACACCAGCCCCATGTCCCAACCTGATATAAACAACACCAACCTCTCAACCTGATGCTGAAACAAAATACCGACCTCTCAGACACCAGTGTAAACAAAATACCAGCCTGTCAACCTGATGTAAACACAATGCCAGCCTCTCCGGCACAGTATAAAACCAACACCAACTCTCCAGCACATAGTCACAACAGCACTAGCCTCTCCAGCAGTTGGCTTAGCTTAAGCACCTCCAACCTGATATAAACGACATTAAGCCTCTCATACTCGCCTCAAACGCAGCACCAGTCTCTCCAACCTGATATAAACACAACACCAGCCTCTCCAGCACAGTGCCAAGCAACGCCAGCCTCTCAACCTGATATAAACAACGCCACCCTCTTTCAATGATATAAACGCTTTTCCCTCCTCCAACCTGTTATAAACAACATCAGTTTCTCAACCTGATATTAACAACCTTCACATCCCAGCCTGATATAAACACAACACCAGCTACTCCAACCTGATGTAAACA
The DNA here is from genome assembly GCF_018991925.1 of Homarus americanus. Lineage (NCBI taxonomy): Eukaryota > Metazoa > Arthropoda > Malacostraca > Decapoda > Nephropidae > Homarus > Homarus americanus. The sequence continues at coordinate 4,366 of NW_024743946.1, read as the reverse complement.
CAGCCTTTAACCTCTCCAACCTTATATAAACACAATACCAGCCACTCCAACCTGATATAAACACAACTCTAGCCTCTCCAACCTGATATAAAATACGCCAGCCTCTCGAACCTGATATACACAACACCAGCCTCTCCAACCTCATATAAAAACAACACCAGCCTCTCCAACCTGATATAAACAACGCCAGCTTCTCCAACTTGATATATACACAATGCCAGCCTCTCCAACCTGATATAAACACAACACCAGCCTCTCCAACCTGATATAAACAACCCCAGCCTCTTCAACCTGATATAAACAAAACGCCAGCCTCTCCATCCTGATATAAACACAGCGCTAGCCTCTCCAACCTGATATAAACACAACAAAAGCCTCTCCAACCTTATATAAACACAATACCAGCCTGTCCAACCTGATATAAACACAACTCTAGCCTCTCCAACTGTTATAAACACAACGCCAGCCTCTCCAACCTGATATAAAACAACACCAGCCTCTTCAACCTGATATAAACAAAACGCCAGCCTCTCCATCCTGATATAAACACAACGCCAGCCTCTCCAACCTGATATAAACACAGCGCTAGCCTCTCCAACCTGATATAAACAAACAAAAGCCTCTCAACCTTATATAAACACAATACCAGCCTGTCCAACCTGATATAAACACAACTCTAGCCTCTCCAACCTGATATAAACAACGCCAGCCTCTCCAACCTGTTATAAACACAGCCAGCCTCTCCAACCTGATATAAAAACAACACCAGCCTCTTCAACCTGATATAAACAAAACGCCAGCCTCTCCAACCTGATATAAACACAACGCCAGCCTCTCCAACCTGATATAAACACAGCGATAGCCTCTCCAACCTGATATAAACACAACAAAAGCCTCTCCAACCTTATATAAACACAATACCAGCCTCTCCAACCTGATTTAAACACAACTCTAGCCTCTCCAACCTGATATAAACAACGCCAGCCTCTCCAACCTGATATAAACAATGCCAATCTCTCCAACCTGATATAAACACAACACCAGCCTCTCCAAACTGATATAAACACAATACCACCCTCTCCAACCTGATGTAAAAACAATACCAGCCTCTCCCACCCGATATAAAACCAACATCAGCCTCTCCAACCTGATATAAACAACACCAGCCTCGCCAACCAAATATAAACAACAACAGCCTCTCCAAAATGATATAAACAACACCAGCCTCTCAACCTGATATAAACAACACCAGCCTCTCCAACCAGATACAAACAACACCAGCCTCTCCAACCTGATATAAACACAACGCCAGCCTCTCCAAACTGATATAAACACAATACCAGCCTCTCCAACCTGATGTAAACACAATACCAGCCTCTCCCACCCGATATAAAACCAACACCAGCCTCTCCAACCTGATATAAACAACACCAGCGTCTCCAACCTGATATAAACAACGCCAACCTCTCCAACGTGATATAAACAACGCCAGCCACTCCAACCTGATATAAACACAACACCAGCCTCTCCAATCTGTTATAAACAACATCAGCTTCTCCAACATGATATAAACAACACCTTCCTCTCCAACCTGATATAAACAACTGCAGCGTCTCCAACCTGGTATAAACACAACACCAGTTTCTCCAAACTGATATAAACACAACACCAGTTTCTCCAAACTGATATAAACACAACACCAGCCTCTCCAACCTGATATAAACAAATATAGCCTCTCCAACGTGATATAAACAACATCAGCTTCTCCAACCTGATAGAAACACAACACCAGCTTCTCCAACCTGATATAAACACAACACCAGCCTCTCCAACCTAATAAAAACAACGCCAGCCTCTCCAACCTGATATAAACAACGCCAGCCTCTCCAACCTGATATAAACAATGCCAGCTTCTCCCACCTGATATAAACAACGCCAGCCTCTCCAACGTGATATAAACAACACCAGCAACAGCAACCTGATATAAACACAACACCAGTCTCTCCAACCTGATATAAACAACATCAGCTTCTGCAACCTGATATTAACAACACCTTCCTCTCAAACCTGATATAAACACAATACCAGCCTCTCCAACCTCATATGAACACAGCGCCAGCCTCTCCAACCTGATATAAACACAACGCCAGCCTCGCCAACCTGATATAAGCACAACACTAGCCTCTCCAACCTGATATAAACACAACACCACCTTCTCCAACCTGATATGAACACAACACCAGCCTCTCAACCTGATATAAACAACACCAGCCTCTCCAAACTGATATAAACAAAATACCAGCCTCTCCAACCTGATGTAAACACAATACCAGCCTCTCCAACCTGATATAAAACAAACACCAGCCTCTCTAACCTGATATAAACAACACCATCCTCTCCAACCTGATATAAACACAACACCAGCCCCTCCATCCTGGTATAAACAAATCCAGCCTCTCCAACCAGATATAAACACAACACCAGCCTCTCCAACCTGATATAAACACAACGGCAGCCTCTCCAACCTGATATAAACAAAACCATCCTCTCCAACCTGATATAAACAACGCCAGCCTCTCCAACCTGATATAAACAACGCCAGCCTCTCCAACCTGATATAAACACAACACCAGCCTCTCCAACCTCATATAAACACCGCCAGCCTTTCCAACTTGATATATAATGCCAACCTCTCCAAACTGATATAAACAAGACCAGCCTCTCAAACCTGATATAAACCCAACACCAGCCTCTCCAACCTGATATAAACAAATCCAGCCTCTCCAACCAAGTATAAACACAACGCCAGCCTCTCCAACCTGATATAAACACAACGCCAGCCTCTCTAACCTGATATAAACACAACGCCAGCCTCTCCAACCTGATATAAACACAACACCAGCTTCTCCAGGCTGATATGAACACAACACCAGCCTCTCCAACCTGATATAAACAACACCAGCCTCTCCAAACTGATATAAACAAAATACCAGCCTCTCCAACCTGGCATAAACAAAATACCAGCCTCTCCAACCTGATGTAAACACAATACCAGCCTCTCCAACCTGATATAAAACCAACACTATGCTCTCCAACCTGATATAAACAATACTAGCCGCTCCAACCTGATATAAACAACACCAGCCTCTCCAACCTGATATAAACAACACTAGCCTCTCCAACCTGATATAAACACAATACCAGTCTCTCCAACCTGATATAAACACAACACCATCCTCTCCTACCTGATATAAACAACGCCAGCCTCTCCAACCTGTATATAAACAACGCCAACCTCTCCAACGTGATATAAACAACAACTTCCTATCCAACCTCATATAAACAACAGCAGCCTCTCCAACCTGATATAAACACAACGCCAGCCTCTCCAACTAGATATAAACAACGCCAGCCTCTCCAACCTGATATAAACAACACTAGCCTCTCCAACCTGATATAAACGCAATACAAGTCTCTCCAACCTGATATAAACACTACACCAGCCTCTCCAACCTGATATAAACAACGCCAGCCTCTCCAACCTGTATATAAACAACGCCAACCTCTCCAACGTGATATGAACAACACCAGCCAATCAAACCTGATATAAACACAACACCAGTCCTTCCAACCTGATATAAACAACATCAGCTTCTCCAACCTGATATTAACACCTTCCTCTCCAACCTGATATAAACACAACGCCAGCCTCGCCAACCTGATATAAGCACAACACTAGCCTCTCCAACCTGATATAAACACAACAATTACCCAACCTGGATATGAACACAACACCAGCCTCCAACCTGATATAAACAACACCAGCCTCTCCAAACTGATATAAACAAAATACCAGCCTCTCCAACCTGATATAAAACAAACACCAGCCTCTCCAACCTGATATAAACAACACCAGCCTCTCCAACCTGATGTAAACACAATACCAGCCTCTCCAACCTGATATAAAACAAACACCAGCCTCTCCAACCTGATATAAACAACACCATCCTCTCCAACCTGATATAAACACAACACCAGCCCCTCCAACCTGGTATAGACGCCAGCCTCCAACCTCATATAAAACACCTCCAACCTATATAAAAGCCAACCTCCAAACTGAAACAAACGCCTCCAACCTGATATAAACAACGCCAGCCTCCACCTAATAAACACAACCATTATAAACACAACACCAGCCTCCAACCTGATAAAACAACACCGCTCTCCAACCTGATTAAAAACAACGCCAGCCTCCAACCTGATAACACAACATCAGCCCAACCTATAAAAAACAAACCTCAACCCTCAACCTGATATAAACACAACGCCAGCCTCTCCAACCTGATATAAACAACGCCAGCCTTCA
>NW_024743945.1:0-1869 GCF_018991925.1 Homarus americanus | reverse complement strand
TGACTTTGTGACACCAAATACTAGTCGAGAAGTGATTGGCAGTCCGATTTATTCATCTAGGACCATTATTTGACTTCATTGCGGCTACATTTTGCTGCATTTGGGTACATTTCGGTAATTTGTCGGACCGCTTTAGAGTTAAACCATCCGTATTCTGGGTCGATTTCGATGATTTTAATACTTAAATTTCCCTCTCGAATGACTTAAATACACTATACCGGCTTAAATTGTATACACTATGCCTAACTATTAAACTACATCCAGAATAATACACAAGCACCAAGAAATGGCCTAGAAACCCATAAGTGGCAAGTAATCGGATGAATTAAACTGGGGTGTCTAATCTTCAGGTGAATTAAACTGGGTTGACTAATCTTCAGGTGAATTAAACTGGGGTGACTAACCTTCTGCCTTGGCAAAATATACGTGAAATACTTAAATAAAACCATCTAAAATCCCCACAGGTAGAATAATCCCTAAGGCATAAATCCCATCAAGATTACATGGGATTTAAAGATAGAGAAATAAAGCCAAAAATATAACACATTACACGAGCCTTCAGTGAATCGATGGTAAAATACGAAATGAATTGAGTTACCTTATTTCAATCCAACAAAACCTTACTTAACCCTTATTCACCGGCTTACTCGGGTCCAATTAGCTCCAGGAGTGAAGAAAAAAACCCAGAAGTGATGAACTTGATTTCTCACTCATAAATGGGGTTAAATAAGGTCTAAATAGGAGGATTTTAAAGGGAGTGGATATGATAGACGCTGCCGATGGTAAAGTGACTTGTGCTGCCTGTTGGGGGAGAGATGGAGACAAAGAATGAAAGATAGAGGGAGAGAATGATGAAAGGGTATTTAGGGCGTGAGAGATAGAGGGAGGGTGTTAAGGAAATGGGAAGAGATAGATATATATATATAGGGTTATAGAGAGAGAGTGAGTGAGTCTGGCCTAAGAGAATTTATTATTTCTCCGCTTAATAATTTATCTAGTAAATATCACCAAATAATATTTCTAATAGCAACAATATGCCCATTACAAAATAGTGTCATATTACATAATAAGAAACAGTGGGGTATAATGGCGGTGTATGTAGTATGTATGTATATACATACTAAGGCAAACAGAGTATTGGGTATATCTAGAAGTGTAAGTAACAAGAGTGCAGAGGTCTTATTGCAACTATATCTTGCGCTAGTCAGGCCGCAAATCGATTATGCGGTTCAGTTCTGGTGCCCCTATTATAGAATGGATATAAATTCACTAGAGTCGGTGCAGCGAAGAATGACAAAAATGATTCCGGGACTTAGAAACCTTCCATATCAGGATAGGTTAAAGAAACTTAACTTGCATTCCCTAGAAAGACGAAGAGTGCGGGAGATATGATAGAAGTATTTAAGTGGGTGAAAGGAATCAATAAAGGGGATATAGATAAAGTTCTTATAATATCCGAGCAGGATAGGACTCGGAGCAACGGATTCAAGTTGGATAAGTTTAGGTTTAGGAGGGAGATAGGAAGAAACTGGTTCACAAATAGGGTGGTGGACGAGTGGAACAAGCTTACCAACTTTGTAGTAAGTGCGGGAATTCTGGAAAGTTTCAAAAGGAGGCTAGATAGATTCATGGATGATAGAGAGTGGTAGTAACTCTCGACAGGAGCTGCCATGCACAGGCCAACCGGCCTATTGCAGACTCCTTGTTTTCTTATGTTCTTATGTTCTTATGTTCTTATGTATGTGTAAGGGTAGTTGTAGTAATGTAGTGGATCCTCTCCCCTACAACTCCCAACTGTGCTCCGGCCGCGCACCTACCACCAATCAGCGTACAGCGAATCGAATCGAAAAATGCTAGTGACAGGGGGAA
>NW_024743944.1:0-2373 GCF_018991925.1 Homarus americanus | reverse complement strand
CCCAGGTACACCTTTGACACTCCCAGGTACTCGACTTACATTCCCTGGTACACCTCTAACATTCCCAGGTACACCGCTGACACTGCCAGGTAAACCTCCGACACTCGCAAGTACACCTCTGATACTCCCAGGTACACTTCTCACACGCCCAGGTACACCTCCGACACTCCCAGGTACATCTTTGACACTCCCAGGTACACCTCTGACACTCCCAGGTACACCTATCACACTCTCAGGTACACCTCTCACACTCCCAGTTTCTCCTGTGACACTCCCTGGAACTTCTCTGACACTCCCAGGTACACTTTAGACACTCCCAGGTACACCTCAGACACTCCCATTTATACCTCTGACATTCCCAGGCACACCTCTGACACTCCCAGGTACACCGCTGACACTGCCAGGTACACCTCTGACACTCCATGTACACCTCCGACACCCCAGGTACACCTCTGGATTAATTCCCAGGCACCACTGACACCCCTGGCACACCTCTGACACTCCCAGGTACAACTCTGACACTCCCAGGTACTCCACTGACACCCCCTGGCACACCTCTGGACACTCCCAGGCACACCTGACACTCCCAGGTGCCACCTCTGACACTCCCCAGGTACACCCCAGACACCCCTGCACACCCCTGGACAGCCCCACGGTGTGTGCACACCCCAGACACTTCCCAGCACCTCACACCGCAGGCACACCTCCGACACCCAGGCAGGCACACACCTCTGACACTCCCAGGCACACCTCTGACACCTCCCAGGTACACCTCTGACACTCCCAGGTACACCTCTGACACTCCTAGGTACTCCTCTGTCACTCCCTGACACACCTCTAACACTCCCAGGTGCACCGCTGACACTCCTAGGCACACCGCTGACACTGCCAGTGACACCTCAGCCACTGTCAGGTACACCTCAAACACAGCCAGGTACACCTCAGACACCCAGAGGTACACCTCAGACACTCCAAGGTGCACCTCTGACACTCCCAAGTGCACCTCTGACACGCCTAGGCACAACTCTGACACTCCCAGGTACACCTCAGACACTCCCAGGTACACCTCTGACACCCCAGGTACACCTCTGACACTCCCAGGTACACTTCTGACACTCCCTGGGCACACCCTGACACTCCCCAGGTACACCTCCCACACTGCCAGGTACACCCTCTCACACTCCCATGCACACTTCTACACTCCTAGGCACACCTCCGACATCTCCTGTAACACCTCCTGACACCCCTGTGCCACACCCCTCCCACTGCACACTCTCAGGCAACACCTCAATTCTGTGTCTCCACGACATATCCCAGCACACCCCTGACACCCCAGGCACGTCCCACAATTCCAGGCACACCTCCGACACCCCAGGCAACTTGACACTCCCCAGGTACTCCACTGCATTCCCTGGTACACCTCTGGCACTCCCTGTGCACACTGCTGACACGCCAGGCACACCCGACACCAAACAGGAACACCTCCACACACCCAGGCACACTTCTACACTCCCAGGTACACCTCCGACACTCTCAGGTACACCACTGACACTCCCAGGTTACACCTCAGACACCTTCAGGTACACCTCAGACACTCCCAGGTAAACCTCTGACACTCCCAGGTGCACCCCTGACACTCCCAGGTACACCTCTGGTACTCCCAGGTACACATCTGACACTCCTAGGTACACCTCTGACACTCTCTGGGACACCTCTGACACTCCCAGAATCTCCTCTGATACTCCCTGGTACACCGCTGACACTCTCTGGTACTTCTCCCACACTCCCAGGTACACCTCAGACTCTCCCTGGTACACCTCCGACACTCCCAGGTACACCTCAAACACTCCCAGGTACACCTGAGACACTCCCAGGTACACCTCTGACACTCCCAGGTACACCGCTGTCACTCTCAGGTACATCACTGACACTCCCAGGTACACCTCTGACACTCCCAGGTACACCTCCGACACTCCCTGATACACCTCTGACACTCCCAGGTACACCCCAGACACTCCCATGTACACTTCTCACACTCCCAGGTACTCCTCCGACACTCCCAGGTACACCTCTGACTCTCCCAGGTACAACCTCTAACACTCCCAAGTACACCTCTGACACTCCCAGGTAGACCTTTGACACTCCCAGGTACTACACTGACATTCCCTGGTACACATCTGACACTCCCATGTACACCGCTGACACTGCCAGGTACACCTACGACACTCCCAGGTACACCTCCAACACTCCCAGGTACACTTCTCACACTCCCAGGTACACCTCCGACACTCCCAGGTACATCTCTGACACTCCCATGTACTCCTCTGACACTCCAATGTACACTCCTGACACTCCCAGGTACACCTCTGACAC
>NW_024743943.1:0-12246 GCF_018991925.1 Homarus americanus | reverse complement strand
GGTTACAAACTTCTATTTACTTCATCATCTGTATCCTGCTGGTGATGTTCTCTCTTTAAACAATTTGTAAAATAAATAAATAAATGGTCAGGTGTAAATGGTAAGAATTTAACAGAGTAATACTGAGGTATTACAAGAAAGAACTAAAACTGTCCACTGTGTGTATCAACATTTTATAAAAGTATTTGTGAAGCTGTAAAATACTTAGATATAAACTTTTAATTCAACTCTGTAATAAAAATAATTGCAATAATGAATCTAAACAAGAAATGAACTGGGTGAAAAAAATCTACAAAATACTAAAAATATAAAAAGAAGAATTACAGTAAAACCTGAATCATTGTAATAAACATTATTAAACTTTTCGTTGTTATGACCTAAAACAAACAAGGAAGACTCGTCTAGATTTTCGCTCTGTGAATTAACTCCTTGGATCGCTTTTGGGCAAGAGGGGAGTTACTCCGACTTATTCCGTGAAAATATTCCCAACTGTCCATAGAATCCGTTACAGTTTCCTTTATAGTAAGTGACTCACAAATGATTAATATTCCCATTCACCAATACTTTATTATATCAGAGAACAGTGCAGAGATAAGCTGGCAAATGAGCGATGGTCAAAGATAATACAGATTTAATACTGGATTGATAAGTACAGCTATAGTGATTTGTTTCATGTTACAGTAATAATAAACTTTATCAAATGTTATAACTACCAAAGTTTTATTTTCGTGATCGATACCCTGCTGCCAGGATTATAACATCGTTTAAAAGTTCAGTAAAAATATCATGCAGATTAAAACCTAACCTAGTGTATCGTAACCTAACTTAGCCTTTCCTAAGCTAACTTAGACTATCCTAAACTAGCCTAACCTATCCTAATCACACCAAACCTAACCTATCCTAAATTTATATATCATCAACAGATTTATAGATATGTTGGAGAAATAATTATCAAAAGTTTGTTGTCTCTGCAAATGTATTTTTAAAAAAAGAAAATGAAATAAAAACTTTCTAGAGAACTCAATTGTGTCATGAGCGTTGCGGCTTGGTTAGGTTAGGTAACATTAGGTTAGGTTAGATAAGGTAAGGTAAGATTAGGTAAGGTGAGGTAGTGTTAGGGTTAAATACATTTTACTAATTTTGCATCAAAATAATCACGACTGAAGGTATCGGATAAAAAACCTCTGAATATAATTCTTTTTCTGAGAAAAAAATTTCTTTACCACTTATTTTTGCCCCACTTTTTTTATTAAGTTTGATGAACTTAGATTAGGTTAGGTATTATTTAACTCTGAGTCATGGGTACTTATTGGATACTTGGCAGAATAACTTGTTATAACTTGGTCCTAACAAAGGCGGAGTCTAAGCAAAAATGTTCACATGACCTCATATTTGGATTTCATTACTGAAGGATATTTACAGCTATACCACATTAATAAGGTCTATCTGCAAGTTTATTCAGTCATAAAAAAAAATATACCCTAAATGTGGACAATAAAAATCTTCTATTTTGGTACAAATTACTTGAAAAGTTGTAAGAAGACAAAAGCTGCATCTCTTCCATAAAGCGAGAAATAGAACAGCCAAGCCTCTTCTTGTCGTAAAAAAAAACTAATATTGTATTTTAGTATGTTGATGTACAAAACATTTTCTTCATTATTCTATGATAAAACAAGTCTAACAAGCATTATTAAAACATATATTATTAATTTTTTTTCATGCATCCGGAAATAGCGACTACTATATCCAGGTTGATCGTGTTGAGGTCCTGTAAGTTACAGGCTAGATTACGAGCTCACTTACGGAGTTCGATGCCAAATATTTGTTTTGAGGATCCCGATCGGAGACTGTAAGTCCAGTTACTTGGTAAACAAGTAGATACAGTGAAATAAACTGCTGTACCCAAATATTATGTAACTCAAAATATATTCCCAAAACAGCACGTTTACAGATGAAAATAATAAAAGCATAAATAATACAAACAAAATCAATTAATATGTTTTTTATTACAGTATTTTTAAATATCAGAAGCGTAGGTTCAGCGCTTCTTTTGTGTCTTTTTCCCGGTGAAGATGTAGTCTCCCCATGGCAGGTACTGGTCCTTTTGTACGCTGCAGAAAGTGGTAGTTTCCTTCTTCTTCTTGTTGTTTTGGGTCTTGTTGTTTTGGGTCTTAGTGTGTTTTGTGGTCTGCAGTTTGTTAGATCGGGGGCCCTTCTCCTTCATCTGGCAAGGCTTCACCTCCACCTTAGTCACCTTCGATACAGTGCGCCGGAACACCATTGTGATGTACTGACACTAACAGCTCTCTCACTGAGGTCAAATCAAAATTTGACCATACAGAAAGAATTACGGTTTAATAAGGTTGGAATTTAAAGAAATTGACAACAAAATGCTTCTGTTTACTACCAGTAAAGAGATGCGTTATATGTAGTGATGAAGGATGGCGTTATATTGTAGTAATGATGGATGGTGTTATATGTAGTGATGATAAGAGGGTAATATATGTAGTGATGATGGATGGTGTTATATATATATATTGATGATGCATGATGCTATATGTAGTGATGATGGTTGGTGTTATATGTAGTGATGCTGGATGGTGTTATATGTAGTGATGATGGATAGAGTTATATCTAGTGATGATGGATGATGTTATATGTAGTGATGATGGGTGGTGTTATATGTAGTGATGTTGGATGGTGTTATATGTAGTGATGATGGATGATATTATATGTAGTGATGATAGGATGGTTCTATATGTAGTGATGATGGATGGTGTTATATGTAGTGATGATGGATGATGTTATATGTAGTGATGATAGGTTGGTTTTATATGTAGTGATGATGGATGGTGTTATATGTAGTGATGATGGATGGAGTTATATGTAGTGATAATGGATGATGTTATATGTAGTGATGATGGTTGGTGTTATATGTAATGATGTCGGATGGTGTTATATGTCGTGATGGATGGTTCTATATGTAGTGATGGTGGATGGTGTCATATGTAGTGATGATGGATCGTGTTATATGTAGTGATGATGGATAGTATTATATGTAGTGATGATGATGGATGGTGTTATAAGTAGTGATGATGGATGTTATATGTAGTGATGAAGGATGGTGTTAGTGAAGATTGTGAAGTGAGATGTAGTGAAGATTGTGAAGTCAGATGTAGTGAAGATTGTGAAGTCAGATGTGGTGAAGATTGTGAAGTGAGATGTAGTGAAGATTGTGAAGTGAGATGTAGTGAAGATTGTGAAGGGAGATGTTGTGAAGATTGTGAAGTAAGATGTGGTAAAGATTGTGAAGTGAGATGTAGTGAAGATTGTGAAGTGAGATGTAGTGAAGATTGTGAAGTGAGATGTAGTGAAGATTGTGAAGTGAGATGTGGTAAAGATTGTGAAGTGAGATGTGGTGAAGATTGTGAAGTGAGATGTGGTGAAGATTGTGAAGTGAGATGTGGTGAAGATTGTGAAGTGAGATATGGTGAAGATTGTGAAGTGAGATGTAGTGAAGATGTGAAGTGAGATGTAGTGAAGATTGTGAAGTGAGATGTAGTGAAGATTGTGAAGTGAGATGTAGTGAAGGTTGTGAAGTGAGATGTAGTGAAGGTTGTGTAGTGAGATGTAGTGAAGATTGTGTAGTGAGAGGTAGTGAAGATTGTGAAGTGAGATGTAGTGAAGGTTGTGAAGTGAGATGTAGTGAAGGTTGTGTAGTGAGATGTAGTGAAGATTGTGTAGTGAGAGGTAGTGAAGATTGTGAAGTGAGATGTAGTGAAGATTGTGAAGTGAGATGTAGTGAAGATTGTGAAGTGAGATGTAGTAAAGATTGTGAAGTGAATATGGTGAAGATTGTGAAGTGAGATGTAGTGAAAGATTGTGAAGTGAGATGTAGTGAAGATTGTGAAGTGAGATGTATTGAAGATTGTGAAGTGAGATGTAGTGAAGATTGTGAAGTGAGATGTAGTGAAGTTTGTGAAGTGGGATGTAGTGAAGATTGTGAAGTGAGATGTAGTGAAGATTGTGAAGTGGGATGTAGTGAAGATTGTGAAGTGAGATGTAGTGAAGATTGTGAAGTGAGATGTAATGAAGATTGTGAAGTGAGATGTAGTGAAGATTCTGAAGTCAGATGTGGTGAAGATTGTGAAGTGAGATGTAGTGAAGATTGTGAAGTGAGATGTAGAGAAGATTGTGAAGTGAGATGTAGTGAAGATTGTGAAGTGGGATGTAGTGAAGATTGTGAAGTGAGATGTAGTGAAGATTGTGAATTGAGAAGTAGTGAAGATTGTGAAGTGAGATGTATTGAAGATTGTGAAGTGAGATGTAGTGTAGATTGTGAAGTGAGATGTAGTGAAGTTTGTGAAGTGGGATGTAGTGAAGATTGTGAAGTGAGATGTAGTGAAGATTGTGAAGTGGGATGTAGTGAAGATTGTGAAGTGAGATGTAGTGAAGATTGTGAAGTGATATGTAATGAAGATTGTGAAGTGAGATGTAGTGAAGATTGTGAAGTGAGATGTAGTGAAGATTGTGAAGTGAGATGTATTGAAGATTGTGAAGTGAGATGTAGTGAAGATTGTGAAGTGAGATGTAGTGAAGATTGTGAAGTGAGATGTAGTGAAGATTGTGAAGTGAGATGTAGTGAAGATTGTGAAGTGAGATGTAGTGAAGATTGTGAAGTGAGATGTAGTGAAGATTGTGAAGTGAGATGTAGTGAAGATTGTGAAGTGAGATGTAGTGAAGATTGTGAAGTGAGATGTGGTGAAGATTATGAAGTGAGATGTAGTGAAGATTGTGAAGTGAGATTTGGTGAAGATTGTGAAGTGAGATGTGGTGAAGATTGTGAAGTGAGATATGGTGAAGATTGTGAAGTGAGATGTAGTGAAGATGTGAAGTGAGATGTAGTGAAGATTGTGAAGTGAGATGTAGTGAAGGTTGTGAAGTGAGATGTAGTGAAGATTGTGTAGTGAGATGTAGTGAAGATTGTGAAGTGAGATGTAGTGAAGATTGTGAAGTGAGATGTAGTGAAGATTGGGAAGTGAGATGTAGTGAAGATTGTGAAGTGAGATGTAGTGAAGATTGTGAAGTGAGATGTAGTGAAGATTGTGAAGTGAGAGGTAGTGAAGATTGTGAAGTGAGATGTAGTGAAGATTGTGAAGTGAGATGTAGTGAAGATTGTGAAGTGAGATGTAGTGAAGATTGTGAAGTGAGATGTAGTGAAGATTGTGAAGTGAGATGTAGTGAAGATTGTGAAGTGAGATGTAGTGAAGATTGTGAAGTGAGATGTAGTGAAGATTGTGAAGGGAGATGTAGTGAAGATTGTGAAGTGAGATGTAGAGAAGATGGGGAAGTGAGATGTAGTGAAGAGGTAAGGATGGAAGTAGAGATTTATAAAGCTAGAGATGTAGTGAAGATTGTGAAGTGAGATGTAGTGAAGATTGTGAAGTGAGATGCAGTGAAGATTGTGAAGTGATATGTGGTGAAGATTGTAAAGTGAGATGTAGTGAAGATTGTGAAGTGAGATGTAGTGAAGATTGTGAAGTGAGATGTAGTGAAGATTGTGAAGCGAGATGTAGTGAAGATTGTGAAGTGAGATGTAGTGAAGATTGTGAAGTGAGATGCAGTGAAGATTGTGAAGTGAGATGTGGTGAAGATTGTAAAGTGAGATGTAGTGAAGATTGTGAAGTGAGATGTAGTGAGTATTAGAAGTGAGATGTAGTGAAGATTGTGAAGGAGATGTAGTGAAGATTATGAAGAGATGTGTGAAGACAGAAGTGAGATGTAGTAAAGATTGTGAAGTGAGATATGGTGAAGATTGTGAAGTGAGATGTAGTGAAAGATTGTGAAGTGAGATGTAGTGAAGATTGTGAAGTGAGACGTATTGAAGATTGTGAAGTGAGATGTAGTGAAGATTGTGAAGTGAGATGTAGTGACGTTTGTGAAGTGGGATGTAGTGAAGATTGTGAAGTGAGATGTAGTGAAGATTGTGAAGTGGGATGTAGTGAAGATTGTGAAGTGAGATGTAGTGAAGATTGTGAAGTGAGATGTAGTGAAGATTGTGAAGTGAGATGTAATGAAGATTGCGAAGTGAGATGTAGTGAAGATTGTGAAGTGAGATGTAGTGAAGATTGTGAAGTGAGATGTAGTGAAGATTGTGAAGTGAGATGTAGTGAAGATTGTGAAGTGAGATGTAGTGAAGATTGTGAAGTGAGATGAAAGAAAGATTGTAAGTAAGAAATGGTAGGACAAGTAAGATGTGGTAAAGATTGTGAAGTGAGATGTAGTGAAGATTGTGAAGTGAGATGTAGTGAAGATTGTGAAGTGAGATGTAGTGAAGATTGTGAAGTGAGATGTAGTGAAGATTGTGAAGTGAGATGTAGTGAAGATTGTGAAGTGAGATGTAGTGAAGATTGTGAAGTGAGATGTAGTGAAGATTGTGAAGTGAGATGTAGTGAAGATTGTGAAGTGAGATGTAGTGAAGATTGTGAAGTGAGATATAATGAAGATTGTGAAGTAAGATTATAAAGTAAACTGTAGTAATTGAGGTTAAACAAACGCGGGTTATTCTGTAGTGTATCCGTGTCTTGTTAACGTGGAACCAACATGGCGGTGGTTCTCAATATAGATACGTTATTTTGCCGGGAATTTCTGTCAAAACGAAATATGAATCAACCATATTTAGCCTAAATTAACCTAGCGGCTTTATTATATATTCTAAGATGTTTAAGTTGGATAGATCAGATCAGGTTAGGTTAAGTCAGGGTGGGTTAGGTTAGGTTAGTTTCGTTAATTTTGCCACTTAGAGGCTAGTTTATTGTGCCCTCCATACTCATCCTGTGAGCGGTAGCGCAAAGAGATTACAAAGTGGTGTTTGATGAGGTAGGTGGTTAAGTTAAGTTTCAACAGGTTAGGTTAGATTACGTCAGGTTGGGTTAAGTTAGGTTAGGTAGGTAATAAGTAGATAGGTTACGGTCGGTAGGTGGGAAAGTTAGGTTTGATTAGGTTAGCTTATGCCAGACGGGGAGGTTAAGTTCGATTATGTCAGGTTAGGTTCGATTATGTCAGGTTAGGTTAGATTACGTCAGGTTAGGTTAGATTATGTCAGGTTAGGTTAGATTATGTCAGGTTAGGTTAGATTATGTCAGGTTAGGTTAGATTATGTCAGGTTAAGTTAGATTATGTCAGTTTAGGTTAGATTACGTCAGGTTAGGTTAGATTATGTAAGGTTAGGTTAGATTATGTTAGGTTAGGTTAGATTATGTCAGGTTAGGTTAGATTATGTCAGGTTAGGCTAGATTATGTCAGGTTAGGTTAGATTATGTCAGGTTAGGTTAGATTATGTCAGGTTAGGTTAGATTATGTCAGGTTAGGTAAGTAGGTGGAGGTGGGTAAAAAAGGTTAGGTTAGGTCGGCAGGTTTTAGTGTAGGAGGTTAAGTAATCCCGTAAAAATTTCATGTTAATTTTTGACACCATACATTGTAATAATCCTTATAAACTATGTTAAGGAACTGTGGTGTAATTTTTTCTGAACGGTTTATTATAAGTTTTATGCCATTAAAGAAGTTTTATCAAAGAGCGGCGTAATGAACCACAGACGTATTACCATTAAGTCCTAAGTAACTTAAAACATGACTAATAACCTATGAACATGTACTGTAGTATTATATGATTACAATTTAACATAATATATTATGAATGCTGTTATAATATCTTAAGTGTGTTACAAACATGGCTGCTCATATATGCCATCCTGTCTCTGGCAAAGAAGAGATTGCAGTAAGTAAAATTAATTGCTAAAGACAAATACCGGAAATTAAACATATACTTATTACCATTATCTGAAAAGCTTAGAACCACCGTTTTATATTTATTAAAAGTTTGTTGTGTTATACATCATGTGTATACAAGTCACAAGTTATTATTTACGACATTGCTTCAGTCCTCGTCATCAGAGTCTTCTGTACAACAGATTCCTTCAACTTGTTTAGGCATTTCACATCATCTGCTTGACAGTTACACATCTCGGTGCATGTCATGCTATTCTTTCTGATTCTTTCTGTATGAACATGACAATGATCCACATTTCCTGATGCCACATCCACATTTAACAAGTTCTGTGATTGCTTCTGGAGCTGGTGGTTGGTTTGATATTACTAGTATGAAACAGTCATTGTCACTCTTCCAGCCATGCTCTAATTGTGAAAGCATTTCACTGTCTGCATCACAAGACCACAGACCAAAAGACTTTAGAGTTGCTGCAGTCGCTGGTAGTTCTCCAGCTTCTGCCTGCTTTTTCTTGAAGAGATGCCATCTAAGTTTTGACAGTTTAGTGAAAGTCATTCGTGGACAGTAGAGCTTAAATACAAATTCCTCTAGACCAATATACATGTCTGCTGGAGGGCATTTGGTCTATTCAGCATCTTGAATGCATCTAGGACTTTTGTGTTAGATTTCATCAAAGTGCTCCAACATGCTTTCTTTCCTTTGCCAACAAATTTTCCAATGCAGTCAGATCCTGTAGTGCATGAAACCCGTGCGTTTCTCTGCCCAATGTGTCGTCGCTCACCAGTTCCTGTTACCATGCACGGTATTTTTCTCCAAGTTGAGGTTGCTTAATATGCCAAACACATCAGTACCCAGAGACTTGATATGCACAGTGCTGCCCTTCTGTGATGCATATACTGTATGTCCTGCTTAAGTTCTATAACCCCAGATAGCACTTGATATGGGAAGCTCTATTTGGTTGCTTCACGACAGTAGATTAACCTTGGACAGCTTTTCCCAGATGCTCAATGGACCAACAATACGTTCCTTGACAAAATTTTCATAATTTGTCTTCCAACTTCATATGCACATAGATTGTCATATTTGGCATTTTCTGGCATTACAGCTCCAGTTACCAAGTTTATAAGAGCATCATTTTCCTGGGATTACAGTCACCAATAACATTGTGTAGCTTCTGTACATCAGCATAGTGACAGCTGACAATAGCTGTAGAGAGCTCATGGTGTTCTGTTCTTTTGTAATCTTTATGAGTTTGATATTTTATGTAATGAACTTAATTTGAAAAACCCAAATGGTAGTATATGATCTTTTATCACCTTAGACACTCTGTGCGTCATGCCTCTCAAGTGATTTTTTTCCTCTCTTACTTCTCTGGACAAATACGACCTTTATCCCATCAGAAAAAAATACCATATATTTTCAATCTACACAGGTGCTGGTTTAAATGACTGATAAAAGCTAAAAATTTTAACCTGAAATTTTTACGTGACCACATATTGTCTTGTTGGGTTTCTGAGAGAACTTCACGGCTAAATAGCGCCTCTGTATTGATAGCCGGTACATGTCGTAATATCCACCGCTCATAGTTAAATCTTTATGTCCGTTTATTTGTCCTAATTTAAGTATCAAAGAGTGTTTTCATTTTTAAGTATCTTAAGTATCTTTTTTCCCCACTCCTAAGTATCTAAGTATGATTTATTTTCATTTTTAAGTAACTAACCATATTTTTGTTTTCATTATAAAATGTGATTGATATAGACAACAGAAGTAATTATCAGCTGGAGGTCATAAACGAAGCTGATGTGAAGTATTTTGACTCACTGTTCCCACGAACTAATTGCTTCTCTGGTTTATACCGAAGAAATAAAACCGTCAACGAACCATCCGATTCAAATGTGTCTTAGGCGATACAGGGTGCTTATGCGTCACTCTGATACCAAGAATGACTTTGTGTACTGTGGTGAAGCTGAGGGTAGGATAGGGTTGGGTTGGGTTAGGTTGGGTTGGGATGGGTTAGGATTACGGATGTGTGGGTATATTCTGTCGCATTTTATAGGTATCTTGCGTCTTTCTCATTATTCCTTCTTTATCATGAGTATCTGTGCTTATTAATACACCACCTCGCAGGATAGTGGAAGAGGAATGGATAGTAACGAGATAATATTCTTCTTACATATACCTTAGCTTGGTTACAGGTAACACCAGGTAGAAGTTACATGACTCTTAAGAGTTTTCCTCGACTTGGCTGATTCAACTGTAAGACTTGCTGTATTTATCCTTATTAAAATCCTCCACCTGTAAGACCATCCACTTGTAAGACCCTCCACCTGTAAGACCCTCCACTTGTAAGACTCTCCACTTGTAAGACCCTCCACCTGTAAGACCCTCCACTTGTAAGACCCTCCACCTGTAAGACCCTCCACTTGTAAGACTCTCCACTTGTAAAACCCTTTAGGGATTTGAAATACCTTCTCGTCTTGACTCCACTAGTACTGCATGGCACCCTTCAGCCTGAAGCTACAGTAATAATAAAGTGAGAAGACCTAAAGAAGCCCATGGGTTAGGAAAAACAAAAGATGCTTGTTTTATTTATTTATTTATTTATATAGTTTATTTTAGAATCCCCGAAAGTTAGAACAAAATGGCTGACGGGACTCACAAGCGGGCGGTGTTTACAGTATGGACCAAGAATAAAAAATAAATGAAAAATAAAATAAATAAATCGTAAAATGGTGCATTGTTTCTCCAGGGGTAATTATAGAAGTACAAATGTTCTCCAGCAGTGGGTAACGATCATAGTCACGTATAGAGCTTCCGACGCAGGTAGATTGATATAGATGCATTACCTTGAGTTAGTGGGTTACAGGGCTTCTTACACGATAATATTAAGGGTGTTTTTTCCTTCTGTTTGTGGCACTTGAGGTGTTTAGGTTAGGTTTAATTAAAATGGTTTAGTTATAATAGTTATATTACGATAAGTTAAGTTGAATTTAGAACTTTTGATTTGCATATATCGTGTTTTAGAAGGATTTGTTAGCTAATAAGTATAATTTGGATAAGTTTAGTTTAATTTAGATCATTTGATTTTACAAGGTCGTATTATAATGACTGGGAACCATATAGAAACCTGTTAGAGAAGTAAATATTTCTACGGCAGTGAATGAGTAAGTCAATAAGTGGTGTATAGAGCTGCTGACGCAACTTAAACGGTATATACTGTACATTATATGTGATCAGAGCTTTCCTGTTGTACGTGACCGCCTCCGTCAAAGTGTCTTAGTGGCTCATGTGAAGATTAGCCTCTAGTTTATTTAACCTCAAGATTAACTACACTGGCACTGCCTGACCTGACCTGACCTGACCTGACCTACCCTACCCTAACCTAACCTAAGCTAACCTAACTTAATCTAACCTAACTTAACTTCCAAGGTAGCGTTAGGTTAATCATTAGTTGAAATAAGCTGGGCGGGTTAATCTTCAGGTAATCTATCTTAATTAACAGTTTTGGTCAGGTGAGGCCTTCCTTACCTTACTCGAGAGCAGGAGGAGGAGGACTTGCTAACGTCTACAGATTATCGTCAACCAAGGCAGATATTGAATACCTTTTGTTTACCTTCGTGGCTTAAGAACACATCTTAACACCATAAGACTATTCGCCTCAATACAATAATACAGTAATTGATTATTGTATTCTAATAAAATTTACGGTGTATCTTGTGAACCAGATTTATTGTTTGACCTTAGTGAATGAGAAACTGGTTGAGGTGTATTGTGGTAAAAATGCTTAAGAGCAGGTCTGTGTGTTCTTACGACCTCAAAGTAACACAAAAGGTAGCCAATATCTACCCTTGGTCAGTCACTTTATATAGATGTCAGTTGTGTCATTTTTCTAGACTTAGTGCCCCCTGGAGGAGAAAGTAAATACAATGTTGATTTATTTTGGTCACAACACACGCTAGTAGATTATTTTTTCCTATTTAACTAAATAATTAACACTATGTAGCTAACTAATTATATAACTCAAAGATGGTAACCAATATGGCATCGATATTGTTCATATACTCTATGATAAATAGATGTATTGTCTGTGTGTGTGTGTGGTGGTGATGATGACGGATACTTTCCTCTGCAGTGAAAAAAATATCTTGACATTGCAAAGTTTAACTGTAAGCCGAAGGAACGTTTGTAATGTGACTTGTTATGTGAAATTGTAACTTGAAATTCTTTGTGAAAAAATATTTCCTTATAAAGTTTGGCAATAAATGAAGTATTACATCAAGGTGTAACTTGTAGTTCCTTGTGGAGTAATTACCTATGTGGACGATACAGCTACTCCAGGGTGTAAGACCTAGAGTAGAAAGTCTTTAGACCTTACCTGAGGTTGAAAGACTCTTATAGTGGAACGTCTTAGGTATTGAACCTTTAATTACAGTAAATAAAATATAATCTACCTAAACATT
>NW_024743942.1:0-14683 GCF_018991925.1 Homarus americanus | reverse complement strand
CTTTGTTATACTTGATCAGGGTACTTTGTTATACTCGATTAGAGGCCTTTGTTATACTCGATGAGAGCACTTTGTTATACTCGATCAGGAGACTTTGTTATGCTTTTTCAGGGGACTTTGTTATACTCGATCAAGGACTTTGTTATCCTCGATCAGGGGATTTTGTTATACTCGATGAGGGGGGTTTGTTATACACGATCAGGGGACATTGTTATACTCGATGAGGGGACTTTGTTATACTCGATTAGGGGCCATTTTTATACTCGATCAGGGGACTTTGTTATACTCGAATAGGGGACTTTGTTATAATCGTTTAGGCGACTTTGTTATACTCGATCAGGGGACTTTGTTATACTCGATCAGGGGACTTTGTTATACTCGACCAGGGGAGTTTGTTATACTCGATCAGGGGACTTTGTTATACTCGATAAGGGGAATTTGTTATACTCGATCAGGGGACTTTGTTATATTCGATGAGGGGACTTTGTTATTCTCGATCATGGGACTTTGTTATATTCGATGAGGGGCCTTTGTTATACTCGATCAGGGGACTTTGTTATACTCGACCAGGGGACTTTGTTATACTCGATCATTGGCCTTTGTTATACTTGATCAGGGGGCTTTGTTATACTCAATCAGGGGACTTTGTTATTCTCGATCAGGGGGACTTTGTTATACCCGATCAGGGGACTTTGTTATACTCGATCAGTGAACTTTGTTATACTCGATCAGGGGCCTTTGTTATACTCGTTCAGGCGCCTTTGTTATATTCGATGAGGGGCCTTTGTTATACTCGACCAGGGGAGTTTGTTATACTCGACCAGGAGACTTTGTTATACTTGATGAGGGGCCTTTTTTAAACTCGATGAGGGGCCTTTGTTCTACTCGACCAGGGGACTTTGTTATACTCGATCAGGGGCCTTTGTTAAACTCGATCAGGGGCCTTTGTTATACTCGATCAGAGGACTTTGTTATACTCTATCAGGGGACTTTCTTATACTCGATCAGCGGACTTTGTTATTCTCGATCAGGGGACTTTGTTATACTCGTTCAGGGGACTTTGTTATACTTGATCAGGGGACTTTGTTATACTCGATGAGGGGCCTTTGTTATACTTTCGACCAGGGGACTTTGTTAAAATTGTTCGAGGACTTTGTTATACTCGATGAGGGCCTTTGTTGAACTCGATGAGGGGCCTTTGTTATACTCGACCAGGGGACTTTGTTATACTCGATGAGGGGCCTTTGTTAAACTCGATCAGGGGCCTTTGTTATACTCGATCAGGGAACTTTGTTATACTCGATCAAGGGCCTTTGTTATAATCGTTCAGGGGACTTTGTTATACTCGATCATGGGCCTTTGTTAAACTCGATCAAGGGCCTTTGTTATACTCGATCAGGGGAATTTGTTATACTCGATCCAGCAGACTTTGTTGTTATTCTCGATCAGGGGACTGTGTTATACTCGTTCAGGGACTTTGTTATACTTTATCAGGGGACTTTGTTATACTCGATGAGGGGCCTTTGTTAAACTCGATGAGGGGCCTTTGTTATACTCGACCAGGGGACTTTGTTATACTCGATCAGGGGCCTTTGTTAAACTCGATCATGGGACTTTGTTGTACTCGATCAGGGGGCTTTGTTATACTCGATCAATGAACTTTGTTATACTCGATCAGGGGCCTTTGTTATAATCGTTCAGGAGACTTTGTTATACTAGTTCAGGGAAGTTTGTTATACTAGTTCAGGGGACTTTGTTATACTTGATTAGGGGACTTTGTTATACTCGATAAGGGGGCTTTGTTATACACGATCAGGGGGCTTTGTTATACTTGATCAGGGGCCTTTGTTATAATCGCTCAAGGGACTTTGTTATACTCGATCAGGGGACTTTGTTACACTCGATCAGGGGACTTTGTTATACTCGACCAGGGGAGTTTCTTATACTCGACCAGGGGACTTTGTTATACTCGATGAGGGGCCTTTGTTAAACTCGATGAGGGGCCTTTGTTATACTCGACCAGGGGATTTTGTTACACTTGATCAGGGGCCTTTGTTAAACTCGATCAGGGGCCATAGTTATACTCGATCAGGGGACTTTGTTATACTCTATCAGGGACTTTGTTATACTGGGTCAGGGACTTTGTTATACTCAAACCAGGGGAGTTTGTTATACTCGACCAGGGGACTTTGTTATACTCGATCAGGGGCCTTTGTTATACTCGATTAGGGAACTTTGTTATACTCGATCAGGGGACTTTGTTATACTTTCGTTCAGCGGACTTTGTTATACTTTCGATCAGAGACGCTTTGTTATACCCGATCAGGGGACTTTGCTATACTCGATTAGGGTACTTTGTTATACTCGGTGAGGGGACTTTGTTACAGTCGATCAGGGGACTTTGTTATACTTGTTCTGGGGACTTTGTTATACTTGATCTGGGGACTTTGTTATACTCGATGAGGGGGCTTTGTTATACACGATCAGGGGGGCTTTGTTATACTTGATCAGGGGCCTTTGTTATAATCGTTCAAGGGACTTTGTTATACTCAATCAGGGGACTTTGTTATACTCGATCAGGAGACTTTGTTATACTCGACCAGGGGAGTTTCTTATACTCGACCAGGGGACTTTGTTATACTCGATCAAGGGCCTTTGTTAAACTCGGTCAGGGTCCTTTGTTATACTCGATCAGGGGACTTTGTTATACTCGATCAGAGGCCTTTGTTAAACTCGATCAGGGGACTTTGTTATACTCGATTAGGGGCCTTTGTTATAATCGTTCAGGGGACTTTGTTATACTCGATCAGGGGACTTTGTTATACTCGATTAGGGGACTTTGTTATACTCGATCAGCGGACTTTGTTATACTCGAATAAGGGTCTTTGTTATAATCGTTTAGGCGACTTTGTTATGCTCGATCAGGGGACTTTGTTATACTCGATCAGGGGACTTTGTTATACTCGACCAGGGGAGTTTGTTATACTCTGATCAGGGACTTGCTATACCTGATCAGGGACTTGCTATATCTGATGAGGGTTCTGGTTATTCTCGATCATGGACTTTTGTTATACTCGATGAGGGCCTTTGTTATACTCGATCAGGGGACTTTGTTATACTCGACCAGGGGACTTTGTTATACTCGATCATTGGTGTTTGTTATACTTGATCAGGGGGCTTTGTTATACTCGATCAGGGGACTTTGTTATTCTCGATCAGTGAACTATGTTATACTCGATCAGGGGACTTTGTTATATTCGATCAGGGGCCTTTGTTATACTCGACCAGGGGAGTTTGTTATACTCGACCAGGAGACTTTGTTATACTCGATGAGGGGCCTTTGTTAAACTCGATGAAGGGCCTTTGTTCTACTCGACCAGGGGACTTTGTTATACTCGATCAGGGGCCTTTGTTGAACTCGATCAGGGGCCTTTGTTATACTCGATCAGAGGACTTTGTTATACTCTATTAGGGGACTTTGTTATACTCGATCAGCGGACTTTGTTATTCTCGATCAGGGGACTTTGTTATACTCATTCAGGGGACTTTGTTATACTTGATCAGGGGACTTTGTTATACTCGATGAGAGGCCTTTGTTATACTCGACCAGGGGACTTTGTTAAAATTGTTCAGGGACTTGTTATACCCAAGATCGTGACCTGTTATACCCCATCAGGGGACTCTGGTTATACCCGACGAGGGAGTTTGTTATACTGACCAGGGACTTTGCTATACTCCGGATCAGACTTTGTTAAAATCTGTTCAGGGACTTTGTTATACCCGATCAGGGACTTTGTTATACCTCGATCAGGGACTCTTGTTATACCTCGATTGAGGAGTTTGTTATACCGACCAGGGGACTTTTGTTATACTCGATCAGGGCCTTTGTTAAACTCAATCAGGGCCTTTGTTATACTCTCGATCAGGGGACTTTTTTGGTTATACTCGATCAGGGGCCTTTGTTATACTCGATCAGGGGACTTTGTTTTACTCGATCAGGGGACTTTGTTATACTCGATCAGCGGACTTTGTTATACTCGATCAGCAGACTTTGTTATTCACGATCAGGGGACTGTGTTATACTCGTTCAGGGGACTTTGTTATACTTGATCAGGGGACTTTGTTATACTCGATGAGGGGCCTTTGTTAAACTCGATGAAGGGCCTTTGTTATACTCGACCAGGGGACTTTGTTATACTCGATCAGGGGCCTTTGTTAAATTCAATCAGGGGAGTTTGTTGTACTCGATCAGGGGGCTTTGTTATACTCGATCTGGGAACTTTGTTATACTCGATCAGGGGCCTTTGTTATAATCGTTCAGGGGACTTTGTTATACTCGATCAGGGGAGTTTGTTATACTAGTTCAGGGGACTTTGTTATACTTGATCAGGGGACTTTGTTATACTCGATAAGGGGGCTTTGTTATACACGATCAGGGGGCTTTGTTATACTTGATCAGGGGCCTTTGTTATAATCGCTCAAGGGACTTTGTTATCCTCGATCAGGGGCCTTTGTTAAATTCAATCAGGGGACTTTGTTGTACTCGATCAGGGGGCTTTGTCATACTCGATCAGGGGACTTTGTTTTACTCGATCAGGGGACTTTGTTATACTCGACCAGGGGAGTTTCTTATACTCGACCAGGGGACTTTGTTATACTCGATGAGGGGCCTTTGTTAAACTCGCAGGGCCTTGTTATACTGGGACCTTTGGTGATCAGGGCCTTGTTAAACCTATCAGGGCCTTTGTTATACTCGGTCAGGGACTTGTTACACTCTTTGTTATACTCGACCAGGGAACTTTGTTATACTCGATCAGGGGCCTTTGTTATACTCGTATACTAGGGAACTTTGTTATACACGATCAGGGGATTGTTATACCGTTCAGCGGACTTTGTTATACTCGATCAGGGCCTTTGTTGTACCGATGGGGACTTTGCTATACTCGATCAGGGTACTTTGTTATACTCGGTGAGGGGACTTGGATCAGGGATTCTTGGTTATAATTTGTTCAGGGACTTCTATATACTCTGATCTGGGGGACTTTTTGTTATACCGATGAGGGGCTTTGTTATACACGATCAGGGGGGGGCTGGTTATACTTGAACAGGGCCTTTGTTATAATCGTCTTCAAGGGACTTTGCGTACCAATCAGGGGATTCCTATATACTCGATCAGGGGACTTGTTATACTTCCACCAGGGAGTTTCTAAACTCGACCAGGGACTTTGTTATACTGATCAAGGCTTTGTTAAACTCGGTCAGGGTCCTTGTTATTATACTCTCGATCAAGGGCCTTTGTTAAACTCGGTCAGGGTCCTTTGTTATACTCGATCAGGGGACTTTGTTATACTCGATCAGGGGCCTTTGTTAAACTCGATCAGGGGACTTTGTTATATTCGATCAGGGGCCTTTGTTATAATCGTTCAGGGGACTTTGTTATACTCGATCAGGGGACTTTGTTATACTCGATCAGCGGACTTTGTTATACTCGATCAGGAGACATTGTTATTCTCGATGAGGGGCCTTTGTTATACTCGATCAGGGGACTTTGTTATACTCAACCAGGGTTCTTTGTTATACTTGACCAGGGGAGTTTGTTATACTCGACCACGGGACTTTGTTATACTAGATCAGGAGACTTTGTTATACTCGATGAGGGGCCTTTGTTAAACTCGATGAGGGACCTTTGTTATTCTCGACCAGGGGACTTTGTTACACTCGATGAGGGGCCTTTGTTAATCTCGATCAGGGGGCATAGTTATACTCGATCAGGGGACTTTGTTATACTCTATCAGGGGACTTTGTTATACTCGATCAGGGGCCTTTGTTAAACTCGATAAGGGGCTTTTGTTATACTCGATCAAGGGACTTTGTTATACTCGATCAGGGGACTTTGGTATACTCGACCAGGTGAGTTTGTTATACTCGACAAGGGGACTTTGTTATGCTCAATGAGGGGCCTCTGTTAAACTCGAAGAGGGGCCTTTGTTATTCTCGCCCAGGGGGCTTTGTTATACTCGATCAGTGGCCTTTGTTAAACTCGATCAGGGGCCTTTGTTATACTCGATCAGGGGACTTTGTTATACTCGATCAGGGGACTCTGTTATACTCGATCAGGGGACTCTGTTATACTCGATCAGCGGACTTTGTTACACTCGATCAGATAACGTTTTTATACTCGATCAGGGGCCTTTGTTATACTCGATCAGGGGCCTTTGTTATACTCCAACAGGGGACTTTGGTATACTCGACCAGGGTTCTTTGTTATACTCGACCAGTTAACTTTGTTATACTCGACCAGGGGACTTTGTTATACTCGATGAGGGGCCTTTGTTAAACTCGATGAGGGGCCTTTGTTATAGTCGACCAGGGGACTTTGTTATACTCGATGAGGGGCCTTTGTTAAACTCGATCAGGGGCCTCTTTTATACTCGATCAGGGGACTTTGTTATACTCTATCAGGAGACTTTGTTATACTCGATCAGGGGGCTTTGTTATAGTCGATTAGGGAACTTTGTTTTGCTCGATCAGGTGACTTTGTTATACTCGATCAGGGGCCTTTGTTATACCCGATCAGGGGATTTTGCTATCCTCGATCAGGGGACATTGTTATACTCTATGAGGGGGGTTTGTTATACTCGATCAGGGAACTTTGTTATAGTCGGTGAGGGGACTTTGTTATACTCGATCAGGGGACTTTGTTATACTCGTTCAGGGGACTTTGTTATACTTGATCAGGGGACTTTGTTATGCTCGATGAGGGGGCTTTGTTATACACGATCAGGGGGCTTTGTTATACTTGATCAGGGGCCTTTATTTTAATCGTTCAACGGAATTTTTTCTACTCGATCAGGGGACTTTGTTATACTCGACGAGGGGAGTTTGTTATACTCGACAAGGGGACTTTGTTATACTCGATCAGGGGCCTTTGTTAAACTCGATCAGGGGACTTTGTTATACTCGTTCAGGGGACTTTGTTATACTCGACCAGGGGACTTTGTTATAAACGTTCAGGGGACTTTGTTATACTCGTTTACTCAGGGACTTTGGTTACTATACTCGATCAGGGACTTTGTTATACTCGCATCAGGAGTTTGTTATACTCGACCAGGGGATCTTATATTATTCGATCAGGGCCTTTGTTAAACTCGATCAGGGCCTTTTGTTATAATTTGATCAGGGGACTTTGTTATACTCGATCAGGGGACTTTGTTATACTCGATCAGCGGACTTTGTTATACTTGATCAGGGAACTTTGTTATACTCGATGAGGGGCCTTGGTTATACTCAATCAGGGGACTTTGTTATACTCGATCAGCGGACTTTGTTATTCTCTATCTGGGGATTTTGTTATACTCGTTCAAGGGACTTTGTTATACTTGATAAGGGGACTTTGTTATTCCCGATGAGGGGCCTTTGTTAAACTCGATGAGGGGCCTTTGTTATACTCGACCAGGGGTCTTTGTTATACTCGATCAGGGGCCTTTGTTAAACTCGATATGGGGACTTTGTTGTACTCGATCAGGGGACTTTGTTATACTTGATCAGGGGACTTTGTTATACTCGATGAGGGGCCTTTGTTATACTCGACCAGGGGACTTTGTTATAAACGTTCAGGGGACTTTGTTATACTCGATCAGGGGACTTTGTTATACTCGATCAGGGGACTTTGTTATACTCGATCAGCGGACTTTGTTATTCTCTATCTGGGGATTTTGTTATACTCGTTCAAGGGACTTTGTTATACTTGATTAGTGGACTTTGTTATTCTCTATCTGGGGATTTTGTTATACTCGTTCAAGGGACTTTGTTATACTTGATTAGTGGACTTTGTTATTCCCGATGAGGGGCCTTTGTTAAACTCGATGAGGGGCCTTTGTTATACTCGACCAGGGGACTATGTTATACTCGATCAGGGGCCTTTGTTAAACTCGATATGGGGACTTTGTTGTACTCGATCAGGGGGCTTTGTTATACTCGATCAGGGACCTTTGTTATACCCGATCAGGGGACTTTGTTATACTCGTTTAGGGGACTTTGTTATACTTGATCAGGGGACTTTGTTATACTCGATGAGGGGCCTTTGTTTTACTCGACCAGGGGACTTTGTTATAATCGTTCAGGGGACTTTGTTATACTCAATCAGGGGACTTTGTTATACTCGATCAGGGGACTTTGTTATACTCGACCAGGGGAGTTTGTTATACTCGACCAGGGGACTTTGTTATACTCGATCAGGGGCGTTGTTAAACTTGATCAGGCGACTTTGTTGTACTCGATCAGGGGACTTTGTTATACTCGATGAGGGGCCTTTGTTATACTCGACCAGGGGATTTTGTTATAATCGTTCAGGGGACTTTGTTATAATTGAACAGGGGACTTTGTTATGCTCGATGAGGGGGCTTTGTTATACACGATCAGGGGGCTTTGTTATACTCGATCAGTGGCCTTTGTTAAACTCGATCAGGGGCCTTTGTTATACTCGATCAGGGGACTTTGTTATACTCGATCAGGGGACTCTGTTATACTCGATCAGGCTTTGTTAAACCTGGGATTAGGGCCTTTATACTCGATGAGGGGCATTTGTTATAATCGTTCAGGGGACTTTGTTATACTCGATTAGGGGACTTTGTTATACTCGATCAGGGGACTTTGTTATACTCGATCAGAGACTTATATCGATCAGGGACTTTGTTGTTCTTTTTGAGGATTTTATACTCGATGAGGGGCCTTTGTTAAACTCGATCAGGGGCCTCTGTTATACTCGACCAGGGGTCTTTGTTATACTCCATCAGGGGCCTTTGTTAAACTCGATATGGGGACTTTGTTGTACTCGATCAGGGGGCTTTGTTATACTCGATTAGGGGCCTTTGTTATACTCGATCAAGGAATTTGTTATCCTCGATAAGGGGACTTTGTTATACTCGATGAGGGGGCTTTGTTATACTCGATCAGGGGACTTTGTTATACTCGATGAGGGGCCTTTGTTAAACTCGATCAGGGGCCATAGTTATACTCGATCAGGGGAATTTGTTATACTCTATCAGGGGACTTTGTTATACTTGATCAGGGGCCTTTGTTAAACTCGATAAGGGGCTTTTGTTATACTCGATCAGGGGACTTTGTTATACTCGATCAGGGGACGTTGTTATACTCGATTAGGGGCCTTTGTTATACTCGATCAGGGGCCTTTGTTGTACTCCATCAGGGGACTTTGGTATACTCGACCAGGGTTCTTTGTTATACTCGACCAGTTGAGTTTGTTATACTCGACAAGGGGACTTTCTTATACTCGATGAGGGGCCTTTGTTATACTCGACCAGGGGACTTTGTTATACTCGATGAGGGGCATTTGTTAAACTCGATCAGGGGCCTCTGTTATACTCGATCAGGGGACTTTGTTATACTCTATCAGGGGACTTTGTTATACTCGATCAGGGGGCTTTGTTATAGTCGATTAGAGAACTTTGTTTTGCTCGATCAGGTGACTTTGTTATACTCGATCAGCGGACTCTGTTATACTCAATCAGGGGACTTTGTTATACTCTATCAGGGGATTTTGCTATCCTCGATCAGGGGACATTTTTATACTCTATGAGGGGGCTTTGTTATACTCGATCAGGGAACTTTGTTATACTCGGTGAGGGGACTTTGTTACACTCGATCAGGGGACTTTGTTATACTCGTTCAGGGGACTTTGTTATACTTGATCAGGGGACTTTGTTATGCTCGACGAGGGGGCTTTGTTATACACGATCAGGGGGCTTTGTTATACTTGATCAGGGGCCTTTATTTTAATCGTTCAAGGGACTTTTTTATACTCGATCAGGGGACTTTGTTATATTCGATGAGGGGCCTTTGTTAAACTCGATGAGGGGCCTTTGTTATACTCGACCAGGGGACTTTGTTATACTCGATCAGGGGCCCTTGTAAAACTCGATCAGGGGCCTTTGTTATACTGATCAGGGGATTTTGTTGTTCTCCATCAGGGGACTTTGTTATACTCGTTCAGGGGACTTTGTTATACTTGATCAGGGGACTTTGTTATACTCGATGAGGGGCCTTTATTATACTCGACCAAGGGACTTTGATATAAACGTTCAGGGGACTTTGTTATACTCGATCAGGGGACTTTGTTATACGCGTTCAGGGGACTTTGTTATACTCGACCAGGGGAGTTTGTTATACTCGACCAAAGGACTTTGTTATATTCGATCAGGGGCCTTTGTTAAACTCGATCAGGGACCTTTGTTATACTCGATCAGGGGACTTTGTTATACTCGATCAGAGGACTTTGTTATACTCGATCAGCGGACTTTGTTATACTTGATCAGGGGACTTTGTTACACTCGATGAGGGGCCTTTGTTATACTCAATCAGGGGACTTTGTTATACTCGATCAGCGGACTTTGTTATTCTCGATCTGGGGATTTTGTTATACTCGATCAAGGGCCTTTGTTAAACTCGATATGGGGACTTTGTTGTAATCGATCAGGGGGCTTTGTTATACTCGATCAGGGACCCTTGTTATACTCGATCAGGGGACTTTGTTAAACTCGTTGCGGGGACTTTGTTATACTTGATCAGGGGACTTTGTTGGACTCGATCAGGGGACTTTGTTATACTCGATCAGGGGCCTTTGTTAAACTGGATCAGGGGACTTTGTTGTGCTCAATCAGGGGACTTTGTTATACTCGATGAGGGGCCTTTGTTATACTCGGCCAGGGGATTTTGTTATAATCGTTCAGGGGACTTTGTTATAATTGAACAGGGGACTTTGTTAAGCTCGATGAGGGGCCTTTGTTATACTCGACCAGGGGACTTTTTTATATTCGTTCAAGGGACTTTGTTATACTCGGTCAGGGGACTTTGTTATACTCGATCAGGGGACTTTGTTATACTCGACCAGGGGAGCTTGATATACTCGACCAGGGGACTTTGTTATACTCGATCAGGGGCCTTTGTTTAACTCCATTAGGGGCCTTTGTTATGCTCGATGAGGGGCCTTTGTTATACTCGATCAGGGACTTTGTTATACACAATAAGGTGACTGTTATACTCGACCAGGGACTTTGTTATACTCGACCAGGGGACTTTGTTATACTCGATCAGGGGACTTTGTTATACTCGACCAGGGGACTTTGTTGTACTTGTTCAGGGGACTTTGTTATACTCGATTAGGGGCCTTTGTTATACTCGACCAGGGGACTTTGTTATACTCGACCAGGGACTTTGTTATATATACTCGATGAGAACATTAAGCTTCGATCAGGGGCCTCTGTTATACTCAATCAGGGGACTTTGTTATACTCTATCAGGGGACTTTGTTATACTCGATCAGGGGGCTTTGTTATAGTCGATTAGGGAACATTGTTTTGCTCGATCAGGTGACTTTATACTCGATCAGCGGACTCTGTTATACTCCATCAGGGGACTTTGTTATACTCTATCAGGGGATTTTGCTATCCTCGATCAGGGGACATTGTTATACTCTATGAGGGGGCTTTGTTATACTCGATCAATGAACTTTGTTATACTCGGTGAGGGGACTTTGTTATACTCGATCAGGGGACTTTGTTATACTCGTTCAGGGGACTTTGTTATACTTGATCAAGGGACTTTGTTA
This sequence comes from Homarus americanus, assembly GCF_018991925.1. NCBI lineage: Eukaryota > Metazoa > Arthropoda > Malacostraca > Decapoda > Nephropidae > Homarus > Homarus americanus. Next base: position 3,057 of record NW_024743942.1, on the reverse strand, counting down.
TGCTCGATCAGGGGACTTTGTTATACTCGATTAGGGGCCATTTTTATACTCGATCAGGGGACTTTGTTATTCTCGATCATATGACTTTGTTATACTCGAACAGGGGACTTTGTTATACTCGATGAGGGGCCTTTGTTATACTCGACCAGGGGACTTTGTTAAAATTGTTCAGGGGACTTTGTTATACTCGATCAGGGGACTTTGTTATACTCGATCAGGGGACTTTGTTGCTCTCGATCAGGGGCCTTTGATGCAAATTCGATCAGGGGACTTTGTACTTTTCGATCAGGGTTTGTTATACTTTCGATCCAGGGGACTTTATTCACCGATCATATGACTGTTATACTTGATCAGGGGACTTTGTTATACTCGATGAGAGGCCTTTGTTATACTCGACCAGGGGACTTTGTTAAAATTGTTCAGGGGACTTTGTTATACTCGATCAGGGGACTTTGTTATAATCGGTCAGGGGACTTTGTTATACTCGACCAGGGGAGTTTGTTATACTCGACCAGGGGACTTTTTTATACTCGATCAGGGGCTGTTGCCTTACTCGATCAGGAACTGTTATATTCGATCAGGGGCCTTTATATAATCGTTCAGGGGACTTTGTTATACTCGATCAGGGGAGTTTGTTAAACTCATTCAGGGGACTTTGTTATACTTGATCAGGGGACTTTGTTATACTCGATAAGGGGGCTTTGTTATACACGATCAGGGGGCTTTGTTATACTTGATCAGGGGCCTTTGTTATTATCGCTCAAGGGACTTTGTTATACTCAATCAGGGGACTTTGTTATACTCGATCAGGGGACTTTGGTATACTCGACCAGGTGAGTTTGTTATACTCGACAAGGGGACTTTGTTATGCTCAATGAGGGCCTTTGTTAACTCGATGAGGGGCCTTTGTTATACTCGACCAGGGGGCTTTGTTATACTCGATCAGTGGCCTTTGTTAAACTCGATCAGGGGCCTTTGTTATACTCGATCAGGGGACTTTGTTATACTCGATCAGGGGACTCTGTTATACTCGATCAGCGGACTTTCTTATACTCGATCAGGGGACGTTGTTATACTCGATCAGGAGCCTTTGTTATACTCGATCAGGGGCCTCTGTTATACTCCACTAGGGGACTTTGGTATACTCGACCAGGGTTCTTTGTTATACTCGACCAGTTAAGTTTGTTATACTCGACCAGGGGACTTTGTTATACTCGATGAGGGGCCTTTCTTAAACTCGATGAGGGGCCTTTGTTAAACTCGATCAGGGGCCTCTGTTATTCTCGATCAGGGGACTTTGTTATACTCTATCAGGGGACTTTGTTATACTCGATCAGGGGGCTTTGTTATAGTCAATTTGGGAACTTTGTTTTGCTCGATCAGGTGACTTTGTTATACTCGATCAGCGGACTCTGTTATACTCGATCAGGGGACTTTGTTATACTCTATCAGGGGATTTTGCTATCCTCGATCAGAGGACATTTTTATACTCTATGAGGGGGCTTTGTTATACTCGATCAGGGAACTTTGTTATACTCGGTGAGGGGACTTTGTTATACTCGATCAGGGGACTTTGTTATACTCGTTCAGGGGACTTTGTTATACTTGATCAGGGGACTTTGTTATGCTCGATGAGGGGGCTTTGTTATACACGATCAGGGGGCTTTGTTATACTTGACCAGGGGCCTTTATTTTAATCGTTCAAGGGACTTTTTTATACTCGATCAGGGGACTTTGTTATACTCGATGAGGGGCCTTTGTTAGACTCGATGAGGTGCCTTTGTTATACTCGACCAGGGAACTTTGTTATACTCGATCAGTGGCCTTTGTTAAACTCGATCAGGGGCCTTTGTTATACTCGATCAGGGGATTTTGTTATTCTCGATCAGGGGACTTTGTTATACTCGTTCAGGGGACTTTGTTATACTTGATCAGGGGACTTTGTTATACTCCATGAGGGGCCTTTGTTATACTCTACCGTGGGACTTTGTTATAAACGTTCAGGGGACTTTGTTATACTCGATCAGGGGACTTTGTTATACTCGATCAGGGGACTTTGTTATACTCGACCAGGGGAGTTTGTTATACTCGACCAGGGGACTTTGTTTTATTCGATCAGGGGATTTTGTGATTCTCGATCAGGGGACTTTGTTATACTCGTTCAGGGGACTTTGTTATACTTGATCAGGGGACTTTGTTATACTCGATGAGGGGCCTTTGTTATACTCGACCATGGGACTAAGTTATAAACGTTCAGGGGACTTTGTTATACTCGATCAGGGGACTTTGTTATACTCGATCAGGGGACTTTGTTATACTCAATTAGGGGACTTTGTTATACTCGATCAGCGGACTTTGTTATTCTCGATCTGGGGATTTTGTTATACTCGTTCAGGGGACTTTGTTATACTTGATTAGGGGCCTTTGTTAAACTCGATATGGGGACTTTGTTGTACTCGATCAGGGGGCTTTGTTATACTCGATCAGGGACATTTGTTATACTCGATCAAGGGACTTTGTTATACTCGTTGCGGGGACTTTGTTATACTTGATCAGGGGACTTTCTTATACTCGATGAGGGTCCTTTGTTATACTCGACCAGGGGACTTTATTATAATCGTTCAGGGGACTTTGTTATACTCGATCAGGGGACTTTGTTATACTCGATCAGGGGACTTTGTTATACTCGACCAGGGGAGTTTGTTATACTCGACCAGGGGACTTTGTTATACTCGATCAGGGGCCTTGGTTAAACTCGATCAGGGGACTTTGTTGTACTCAATCAGGGGACTTTGTTATACTCGATGAGGGGCCTTTGTTATACTCGACCAGGGGATTTTGTTATAATCGTTCTGGGGACTTTGTTATAATTGAACAGGGGACTTTGTTAAACTCGATGAGGGGCCTTTGTTATACTCGACCAGGGGACTTTGTTATAATCGTTCAGGGGACTTTATTATACTCGATCAGGGGACTTTGTTATACTCGATCAGGGGACTTTGTTATCCTCGACCAGGGGTGCTTGATATACTCGACCAGGGGACTTTGTTATACTCG
>NW_024743941.1:0-23980 GCF_018991925.1 Homarus americanus | reverse complement strand
TGGTAGACCTATGGAACAGCCTATCAGCGCAAGTGATGGTGGTAGACCTATAGCAGAGCCTATCAGCCCAAGTGATGGTGGTAGACCTATGGAACAGTCTATCAGCCCAAGTGATGATGTTAGATCTATGAAACAGTCTACCAGCACAATGTTGGTGGTAGACCCATGGAACAGTCTGTCAGCCCAAGTGATGGTGTTAGATCTATGGAACAGCCTACCAGCCCAAGTGATGGTGGTAGACCTATGGAACAGTCTATCAGCCAAAGAGTTGGTGGTAGACCTATGGAACAGCCTACCACCCCAAGTGATGGTGGTCGACCTATGGAACAGTCTATCAGCCCAAGTGATGGTGGTAGACCTATGGAACAGCCTATCAGTCCAAGTGATGGTTGTAGACCTATGGAACAGTCTATCATTCCAAGTGATGGTGGTAGACCTATGGAACAGTCTATCAGTGCAAGTGATGGTGGTACATCTATGGAACAGTCTATGAGCCCAAGTGAAGGTGGTGGACCTATAAAATAGCCTATAAGCCCAAGTGATGGTGGTAGATCTATGGAACAGTCTATCAGTCCCGGTGATGGTGGTAGACCAATGGAACAGCCTATCAGCCCAAGTGATGGTGGTAGACCTATAGCAGAGACTATCAGCCCAAGTGATGGTGGTAGACCTATGGAACAGTCTATCAGCCCAAGTGATGATGTTAGATCTATGGAACAGTCTACCAGCACAATGTTGGTGGTAGACCTATGGAACAGTCTGTCAGCCCAAGTGATGGTGGTAGACCTATGGAACAGTCAATCACCCCAAGTGATGGTGGTAGATCTATGGAACAGTCTATCAGCCCAAATGATGGTGGTAGACCGTTGGAATAGTCTAAAAGCCCAAGTGATGGTGGTAGATCTATGGAACAGTCTATCAGCCCAACTGATGGTGGTAGACCTATGGAACAGTCTATCAGCCCAAGTGATGGGGGTAGATTTGGCGGAACAGTTCATCAGCCCGCGATGGTGGTAGACCCATGGAACAGCTCATCAACCAAAAATGATGGTGGTAAATCTATGGAAGAGCCTATCAGCCAAGTGATGGTGGTAAACCTGAGGGAACAGTCTACCAGCCAAAGCGGCGGTGGTAGACCTATGGAACAGCCTAACAGCCCGCGATGGTGGTAGATCTGGCGAAACAGTCTATCAGCCCAAGTGATGGTAGACCCATGAACAGCCTATCACCCCTGGGGCGATGGTGGTAACGGCGGAACAGCCCATCAGCCTGCGATGGTGGTAGACCTATGGAACAGCCTATCAGTCCAAGTGATGGTTGTAGACCTATGGAACAGTCTATCAGTCCAAGTGATGGTGGTAGACCTATGGAACAGTCTATCGGTGCAAGTGATGGTGGTAGACCTATGGAACAGTCTATGAGCCCAAGTGATGGTGGTGGACCTATAAAATAGCCTATCAGCCCAAGTGATGGTGGTAGATCTATAGAACAGTCTATCAGTCCAGGTGATGGTGGTAGACCAATGGAACAGCCTATCAGCTCAAGTGATGGTGGTAGACCTATGGAACAGTCTACCAGCCGAAGTGATAGTGGTAGACCTATGGAACAGCCTATCAGCGCAAGTGATGGTGGTAGACCTATAGCAGAGCCTATCAGCCCAAGTGATGGTGGTAGACCTATGGAACAGTCTATCAGCCCAAGTGATGATGTTAGATCTATGAAACAGTCTACCAGCACAATGTTGGTGGTAGACCCATGGAACAGTCTGTCAGCCCAAGTGATGGTGTTAATAGATTCATGGAACAGCCTACCAGCCCAAGTGATGCAGGTAGGATGTATGGAACAGTCTATCAGCCAAAGAGTTGGTGGTAGACCTGCGGAAATTGCATTTACCACCCCAAGTGATGGTGGTCGACCCATGGAACAGTCTATCAGCCCAAGTGATGGTAGACCCAGAACAGCCTATCAGTCCGAAGTGATGGTTAGAGACCCATGGGAACAGTCTATCATTCCAAGTGATGGTGGTGGTAGACCCATGGAACAGTCTATCGTGCGCAAGTGATGGTGGTACATCTATGGGAACAGCCCATATACCTGCGAAGGTGGTGGACCCATAAAATAGCCTGCGTTTCTCCAAGTGATGGTGGCAGATCTGGCGGAATGTGCCCGGTCAGTCCCGGTGATGGTGGTAGACCAATGGAACAGCCTATCAGCCCAAGTGATGGTGGTAGACCTATAGCAGAGACTATCAGCCCAAGTGATGGTGGTAGACCTAGGGAACAGTCTATCAGCCCAAGTGATGATGTTAGATCTATGGAACAGTCTACCAGCACAATGTTGGTGGTAGACCTATGGAACAGTCTGTCAGCCCAAGTGATGGTGTTAGATCTATGGAACATCCTACCAGCCCAAGTGATGGTGGTAGACCTATGGAACAGTCTATCAGCCCAAGTGATGGTGGTAGACCTATGGAACAGCCTATCACCCCAAGTGATGGTGGTAGTCCTATGGAACAGTCTATCAGCCCAAGTGATGGTGGTAGACCTATGGAACAGCCTTTCAGTCCAAGTGATGGTTGTAGACCTATCGAACAGTCTATCAGTCGAAGTGATGGTGGTAGACATATGGAACAGTCTATCAGTGCAAGTGATGGTGGTAGACCTATGGAACAGTCTATGAGCCCAAGTGATGGTGGTGGACCTATAAAATAGCCTATCAGCCGAAGTGATGGTGGTAGATCTATGGAACAGTCTATCAGTCCAGGTGATGGTGGTAGACCAATGGAACAGCCTATCAGCCCAAGTGATGGTGGTAGACCTAAAGAACAGTCTATAAGTGCAAGTGATGGTGATAGACGTATGGAACAGTCTATGAGCCCAAGTGATGGTGGTAGATCTATGGAACAGTCTACCAGCCCAAGTGATGGTGGTAGACCTATGGAAAAGTCTACCAACCCGAGTGCTGGTGGTAAATCTATGGAACAGCCTATCACCCCAAGTGATGGTGGCAGACCTATGGAACAGTCTACCAGCACAAGTGATGGTGGTAGACCTATGGAACAGCCTATCAGCCCAAGTGATGGTGGTAGATCTATGGAACAGTCTAAAAGCCCAAGTGATGGTGGTAGATCTATGGAACAGTCTATCAGCCCAAATGATGGTGGTAGATCTATGGAACAGTCTATCAGCCCAAGAGATGGTGGTAGACCTATGGAACAGTCAATCAGCCCAAGTGATGGTGGTAGATGTTTGGAACAGTCTAAAAGTCCAAGTGATGGTGGTACATCTATGGAACAGTCTATCAGCCCAAGTGATGGTGGTAGACCTATAGAACAGTCTATCAGCCCAAGTGATGGTGGTAGATCTATGGAACAGTCTATCAGTCCAAGTGATGGTGGTAGACCTATGGAACAGTCTATCAGCCCAAGTGATGGTGTAGACCAATTGAACAGTCTATCATCCCAAGTGATGGTGGTAGACCTATGGAACAGTCTATCAACCCAAGTGATGGTGGTAGATCCATGGAAGAGTCTATCAGTCCAAGTGATGGTGGTATACCTATGGAACAGCCTATCAACCCAAGTGATGGTGGTAGACATATGGAACAGTCTACGAGCCGAAGAGATGGTGGTAGACCTATGGAACAGCCTATCAACCCAAGTAATAGTGGTAGACCTATGGCAGAGCCTATCAGCCCAAGTGATGGTGGTAGACCTATGGAACAGTCTATCAGCCCAAGTGATGTTGGTAGACCTATGGAACAGTCAATCAGCCCAAGTGATGGTGGTAGATCTATGGAACAGTCTATCAGCCCAAATGATGGTGGTAGACCGATGGAATAGTCTAAAAGCCCAAGTGATGGTGGTAGATCTATGGAACAGTCTATCAGCCCAACTGATGGTGGTAGACCTTTGGAACAGTCTATCAGCCCAAGTGTTCGTGGTAGATGTATGGAACAGTCTACCAGCCCAAGTGATGGTGGTAGACCTATGGAACAGTCTACCAACCCAAATGATGGTGGTAAATCTATGGAAGAGCCTATCACCCCAAGTGATGGTAGTAGACCTATGGAACAGTCTATCAGCCCAAGTGATGGTGGTAGACCTATGGAACAGTCTATCAGCCCAAATGATAGTGGTAGACCGATGGAATAGTCTGAACAGCCCAAACGATGGTATAGATCTATGGAACAGTCTATCAGCCCAAATGATAGTGGGAGAGACCGATGGAATAGTTCAAAAGCTCCAAGGATATGGTAGATCTATGGGAAGAGTCTATGAACTCCAACTGAAGGTGGTGACCTATGGGAACAGTCTATCAGCCCAAGTGATGTTGGTGAGATCTATGTACAGTCTACTGCCCAAGTGATGGTGGTGGAGACCCATGGAAATAGTTCACCAACCAAATGATGGTGGTAAACCATGAAGAACCCATCAGCCCAAGTGGATAGGACGAGGAACAGTCTATCAGCCAAAGTGATGGTGGTAGACCATGGAACAGCCTATCAGCCCAAGTGATGGTGGTAGATCTATGGAACAGTCTATCAGTCCAAGTGATGGTGGTATACCTATGGAACAGCCTATCACCCCAAGTGATGGTGGTAGACCTATGGAACAGTATATAAGCCCAAGCGATGGTGGTAGACCTATGGAACAGCCTATCAGTCCAAGTGATGGTTGTAGACCTATGGAACAGTCTATCAGTCCAAGTGATGGTGGAAGACCTATGGAACAGTATCAGTGCAAGTGATGGTGGTAGACGTATGGAACAGTCTATGAGCCCAAGTGATGGTGGTGGACCTATAAAATAGCCTATCAGCCCAAGTGATGGTGGTAGATCTATGGAACACTCTATCAGTCCAGATGATGGTGGTAGACCACTGGAACAGCCTATCAGCCCAAGTGATGGTGTTAGACCTATGGAACAGTCTACCAGCCGAAGTGAATGGTGGTAGACCTATGGAACAGCCTCTCAGCCCAAGTGATGGTGGTAGACCTATAGCAGAGCCTATCAGCCCAAGTGATGGTGGTAGACCTATGGAACAGTCTAACAGTGCAAGTGATGGTGGTAGACCTATGGAACAGTCTATGAGCCCAAGTGATGGTAGTGGACCTATAAAATAGCCTATCAGCCCAAGTGATGGTGGTAGATCTATGGAACAGTCTATCAGTCCAGGTGATGGTGGTAGACCATTGGAACAGCCTATTAGCCCAAGTGATGGTGGTAGACCTATGGAACAGTATCAGTGCAAGTGATGGTGGTAGACGTAATAGAACAGTCTATGAGCCCAAGTGATGGTGGTAGATCTATGGAACAGTCTACCAGCCCAAGTGATGGTGGTAGACCTACGGAAAAGTCTACCAACCCGAGTGCTGGTGGTAAATCTATGCAACAGCCTATCAGCCCAAGTGATGGTGGCAGACCTATGGAACAGCCTATGAGCCCAAGTGATGGTGGTAGATCTATGGAACAGTCTATCAGCCCAAGTGGTGGTGGTAGACCTATGGAACAGCCTTTCAGCCCATGATGGTAGAGACCTACAACAGCTCCATCAGCCTATGATGGTGGTAGATGCCTGGAAACAGCTCCAAATGTCCAAGTGATGGTGGTAGATCTACATGGAACAGTCTGATCAGCTCCAAGTGATGGTGGTAGATCTATGGAACAGTTCCAGAGCCCAAGTGATGTAGAGACCCATAGAACAGCCCATCAGCCCATGATGGTGTAGACGCATGGAACAGTTCATCAATCCGGCGGATGGTGGTAGACCCATGAACAGTCTATCAGCCCATGGATGGTAGTAGACATATGAACAGCCTAACAGCCGAAGAGATGGACCCATGAAACAGTCTATCGGTGCTCCGGCGATGGTAGTAGACCTATGGAACAGTCTATCAGCCCAAGTGATGGTGGTAGACCTATGGAACTGTCTATCAGCCCAAGTGATGGTGGTAGACCTATTGAACAGTCAATCATCCCAAGTGATGGTGGGAGATCTATGGAACAGTCTATCAGCCCAAATGATGGTGGTAGACCGATGGAATAGTAAAAAAGCCCAAGTGATGGTGGTAGGTCTATGGAACAGTCTATCAGCCCAACTGATGGTGGTAGACCTATGGAACAGTCTATCAGCCCAAGTGATGGTGGTAGATCTATGGAACAGTCTACCAGCCCAAGTGATGGTGGTAGACCTATGGAACAGTCTACCAACCAAAATGATGGTGGTAAATCTATGGAAGAGCCTATCAGCCCAAGTGATGGTAGAGATCTGAGGAACAGTCTACCGCCAAAGTGATGGTAGACCCAAGGAACAGCCTATCGCCCAAGTGATGGTAGGATCTGTGAAACAGCCCATTTGGTGCCCAAGGACAGGGGGAGACCATGAACAGTTTATCACCCCTGCGATGGTAGACCCATGGGAACAGTCTATCAGCCTAAGGATGGTGGTAGACCCAAGGAACAAGCCCATCAGTCCAAGGATGGTTGTAGGACCCATGGGAACAGTCTATCAGCCCAAGTGATGGTAGACCCAGGAACAAGTCCATCAGCAAGTGATGCAGACCCAGAACAGCTCATGAGCCCAAGTGGGATGGTGATGGACTCTGGCACTTCTATCAGCCCAAGTGATGGTGGTAGATCTATGGAACAGTCTATCAGTCCAAGTGATGGTGGTATACCTATGGAACAGCCTATCAGCTCAAGTGATGGTGGTAGACCTATGGAACAGTCTACCAGCCGAAATGATGGTGGTAGACCTATGGAACAGCCTATCAGCGCAAGTGATGGTGGTAGACCTATAGCAGAGCCTATCAGCCCAAGTGATGGTGGTAGACCTATGGAACAGTCTATCAGCCCAAGTGATGATGTTAGATCTATGAAACAGTCTACCAGCACAATGTTGGTGGTAGACCCATGGAACAGTCTGTCAGCCCAAGTGATGGTGTTAGATCTATGGAACAGCCTACCAGCCCAAGTGATGGTGGTAGACCTATGGAACAGTCTATCAGCCAAAGTGTTGGTGGTAGACATATGGAACAGCCTATCACCCCAAGTGATGGTGGTCGACCTATGGAACAGTCTATGAGCCCCAGTGATGGTGGTAGACCTATGGAACAGCCTATCAGTCCAAGTGATGGTTGTAGACCTATGGAATAGTCTATCATTCCAAGTGATGGTGGTAGACCTATGGAACAGTCTATCAGTGCAAGTGATGGTGGAAGACCTATGGAACAGTCTATGAGCCCAAGTGAAGGTGGTGGACCTATAAAATAGCCTATCAGCCCAAGTGATGGTGGTAGATCTATGGAACAGTCTATCAGTCCAGGCGATGGTGGTAGACCATTGGAACAGCCTATGAGCCCAAGTGATGGTAGGTAGACCTATGGAACAGTCTATCAGTGCAAGTGATGGTGGTAGACGTATGGAACAGTCTATGAGCCCAAGTGATGGTGTAGATCTATGGAACAGTCTACCAGCCCAAGTGCTGGTGGTAAATCTATGGAACAGGCTATCAGCCCAAGTGATGGTGGCAGACCTATGGAACAGTCTACCAGCCCAAGTGATGGTGGTAGACCTATGGAACAGCCTATCAGCCCAAGTGATGGTGGTAGATCTATGGAACAGTCTATCAGCCCAAATGATGGTGGTAGACCTATGGAACAGTCTAAAAGCCCAAGTGATGGTGGTAGACCTATGGAACAGTCTAAAAGCCCAAGTGATGTTGATAGACCTATGGAACAGTCTAAAAGCCCAAGTGATGGTGGTAGATCTATGGCACAGTCTATCAGCCCAAATGATGGTGTTAGATCTATGGAACAGTCTATCAGCCCAAGTGATGGTGGTAGATCTATGGAACAGTCTATCAGTCCAAGTGATGGTGGTAGACCTATGGAAAAGTCTATTAGCCCAATTGATGGTGTAGACCTATTGAACAGTCTATCATCCCAAGAGATGGTGGTAGACCTATTGAACAGTCTATCAGCCCAAGTGATGGTGGTAGATCTATGGAAGAGTCTATCAGTCCAAGTGATGGTGGTAGACCTATGGAACAGCCTATCAACCCAAGTGATGGTGGTAGACATATGGAACAGTCTACCAGCCGAAGAGATGGTGGTAGACCTATGGATCAGCCTATCAACCCAAGTGATAATGGTAGACCTATGGCAGAGCCTATCAGCCCAAGTGATGGTGGTAGACCTATGGAACAGCCTATCAGCCCAAGTAATGGTGGTAGACCTATGCAACAGTCTATCAGTCCAACTGATGGTGGTAGACCTATGGAACAGTCTATCAGTGCAAGTGATGGTGGTAGACCTATGGAACAGCCTATAAGCCCAAATGATGGTGGTAGACCTATGGAACAGTCAATGAGCCCAAGTAATGGTGGTAGATCTATGGAACAGTCTATCAGCTCAAGTGATGGTCGTAAATCTATGGAACAGTCTATCAGCCCAAATGATAGTGGTAGACCGATGGAATAGTCTAAAAGCCCAAGTGATGGTGGTAGATCTATGGAACAGTCTATGAGCCCAACTGAAGGTGGTAGACCTATGGAACAGTCTATCAGCCCAAGTGATGGTGGTAGATCTATGGAACAGTCTACCAGCCCAAGTGATGGTGGTAGACCTATGGAACAGTCTACCAACCAATATGATGGTGGTAAATCTATGGAAGAGCCTATCAGCCCAAGTGATGGTGGTAGACCTATGGAACAGTCTACCAGCCAAATTGATGGTGGTAGACCTATGGAACAGCCTATCAGCCCAAGTGATGGTGGTAGATCTATGGAACAGTCTATCAGTCCAAGTGATGGTGGTATACCTATGGAACAGCCTATCAGCTCAAGTGATGGTGGTAGACCTATGGAACAGTCTACCAGCCGAAATGATGGTGGTAGACCTATGGAACAGCCTATCAGCGCAAGTGATGGTGGTAGACCTATAGCAGAGCCTATCAGCCCAAGTGATGGTGGTAGACCTATGGAACAGTCTATCAGCCCAAGTGATGATGTTAGATCTATGAAACAGTCTACCAGCACAATGTTGGTGGTAGACCCATGGAACAGTCTGTCAGCCCAAGTGATGGTGTTAGATCTATGGAACAGCCTACCAGCCCAAGTGATGGTGGTAGACCTATGGAACAGTCTATCAGCCAAAGTGTTGGTGGTAGACATATGGAACAGCCTATCACCCCAAGTGATGGTGGTCGACCTATGGAACAGTCTATGAGCCCCAGTGATGGTGGTAGACCTATGGAACAGCCTATCAGTCCAAGTGATGGTTGTAGACCTATGGAATAGTCTATCATTCCAAGTGATGGTGGTAGACCTATGGAACAGTCTATCAGTGCAAGTGATGGTGGAAGACCTATGGAACAGTCTATGAGCCCAAGTGAAGGTGGTGGACCTATAAAATAGCCTATCAGCCCAAGTGATGGTGGTAGATCTATGGAACAGTCTATCAGTCCAGGCGATGGTGGTAGACCATTGGAACAGCCTATGAGCCCAAGTGATGGTAGGTAGACCTATGGAACAGTCTATCAGTGCAAGTGATGGTGGTAGACGTATGGAACAGTCTATGAGCCCAAGTGATGGTGTAGATCTATGGAACAGTCTACCAGCCCAAGTGCTGGTGGTAAATCTATGGAACAGGCTATCAGCCCAAGTGATGGTGGCAGACCTATGGAACAGTCTACCAGCCCAAGTGATGGTGGTAGACCTATGGAACAGCCTATCAGCCCAAGTGATGGTGGTAGATCTATGGAACAGTCTATCAGCCCAAGTGATGGTGGTAGACCTATGGAACAGCCTATCAGCCCAAGTGATGGTGGTAGACCTATGGAACAGTCTAAAAGCCCAAGTGATGGTGGTAGACCTATGGAACAGTCTAAAAGCCCAAGTGATGGTGGTAGATCTATGGAACAGTCTATCAGCCCAAATGATGGTGTTAGATCTATGGTACAGTCTATCAGCCCAAGTGATGGTGGTAGATCTATGGAACAGTCTATCAGCCCAAGAGATGGTGGTAGACCTATAGAACAGTCTATCAGCCCAAGTGATGGTGGTAGATGTTTGGACCAGTCTAAAAGTCCAAGTGATGGTGGTAGATCTATGGAACAGTCTATCAGCCCAAGTGATGGTGGTAGATCTATGGAACAGTCTATCAGCCCAAGTGATGGTGGTAGACCTATAGAACAGTCTATCAGCCCAAGTGATGGTGGTAGATCTATGGAACAGTCTATCAGTCCAAGTGATGGTGGTAGACCTATGGAACAGTCTATCAGCCCAAGAGGTGGTGTAGACCTATTGAACAGTCTATCATCCCAAGCGATGGTAGTAGATCTATGGAACAGTCTATGAGCCCAAGTGATGGTGGTAGATCTATGGAACAGTCTATCAGTCCAAGTGATGGTGGTAGACATATGGAACAGTCTACCAGCCGAAGAGATGGTGGTAGACCTATGGAACAGCCTATCAACCCAAGTGATAGTGGTAGTCCTATGGCAGAGCCTATCAGCCCAAGTGATGGTGGTAGACCTATGGAACAGTCTATCAGCCCAAGTGATGGTGGTAGACCTATGGAACAGTCTATCAGTCCAACTGATGGTGGTAGGCCTATGGAACAGTCTGTCAGTGCAAGTGATGGTGGTAGATCTATGGAACAGTCTATCAGCCCAAGAGATGGTGGTAGACCTATGGAACAGTCTATCAGCCCAAGTGATGGTGGTAGACCCATGGAACAGTCAATCAGCCCAAGTATAGTAGATCTATGAAACAGTCTATCAGCCCAAATGATGGTAGACCGATGTTATAGTCTAAAAGCCCAAGTGATTGTGGTAGATCTATGTAAACAGGCTATCAGCCCACTGATGGTGGTGAGACCTAAGTGGAACAGTCTATCAGCCCAAGTGATGGGGGTAGATCTATGGAACAGTCTACCAGCCCAAGTGATGGTGGTAGACCCATAACAGTCTATCAGCCCAAGTGATGGTGGTAGACCTATGGAACAGTCAAAAAGCCCAAGTGATGGTGGTAGACCTATGGAACAGTCTAAAAGCCCAAGTGATGGTGGTAGATCTATGGAACAGTCTATCAGCCCAAACGATGGTGTTAGATCTATGGAAAAGTCTATCAGCCCAAATGATAGTGGTAGACCGATGGAATAGTCTAAAAGCCCAAGTGATGGTGGTAGATCTATGGAAGAGTCTATGAGCCCAACTGAAGGTGGTAGACCTATGGAACAGTCTATCAGCCCAAGTGATGGTGGTAGATCTATGGAACAGTCTACCAGCCCAAGTGATGGTGGTAGACCTATGGAACAGTCTACCAACCAAAATGATGGTGGTAAATCTATGGAAGAGCCTATCAGCCCAAGTGATGGTGGTAGACCTATGGAACAGTCTACCAGCCAAAGTGATGGTGGTAGACCTATGGAACAGCCTATCAGTCCAAGTGATGGTGGTATACCTATGGAACAGCCTATCACCCCAAGTGATGGTGGTAGACCTATGGAACAGTATATAAGCCCAAGCGATGGTGGTAGACCTATGGAACAGCCTATCAGTCCAAGTGATGGTTGTAGACCTATGGAACAGTCTACCAGCCGAAGTGAATGGTGGTAGACCTATGGAACAGCCTCTCAGCCCAAGTGATGGTGGTAGACCTATAGCAGAGCCTATCAGCCCAAGTGATGGTGGTAGACCTATGGAACAGTCTATCAGTGCAAGTGATGGTGGTAGACCTATGGAACAGTCTATGAGCCCAAGTGATGGTAGTGGACCTATAAAATAGCCTATCAGCCCAAGTGATGGTGGTAGATCTATGGAACAGTCTATCAGTCCAGGTGATGGTTGTAGACCATTGGAACAGACTATCAGCCCAAGTGATGGTGGTAGACCTATGGAACAGTCTATCAGTGCAAGTGATGGTGGTAGACGTATGGAACAGTCTATGAGCCCAAGTGATGGTGGTAGATCTATGGAACAGTCTACTGTGCCCAAGTGATGGTGGTAGACCCATGAAAAGTCTGCTAACAACCCGAGTGCTGGTGGTAAATCTACAAACAGCCTATCAAAGGCCCAAGTGATGGTGGCAGACTTATGGAAATAGTCTACCAGCCAAGTGATGGTGGTAGACCCATGGAAATGTTTGGTGAGCCCAAGTGATGGTGGTAGATCTATGAAGCCAGTCTATCAGCCCAAGTGGTGGTAGACTCATGGAACAGCCTTTTCAGCCCAAGTGATGGTGGTAGACCCATGGAACAGTCTATCAGCCCAAGTGATGGTGTGTGGGTAGATGTTTGGAACAGTCTAAATGTCCAAGTGATGGTGGTAGATCCATGTTAGTCTATCAGCCCAAGTGATGGTGGTAGATCTAAGGAACAGTCTATCAGCCCAAGGATGGTGGTAGACCCAGAACAAAGCCCATGAGCCCAAGTGATGGTGGTAGATCTATGTTGTTCATCAATCCAAGTGATGGTGGTAGACCTATGGAACAGTCTATCAGCCCAAGTGATGGTGGTAGACATATGGAACAGTCTACCAGCCGAAGAGATGGTGGTAGACTTATGAAACAGTCTATCAGCCCAAGTGATGGTAGTAGACCTATGGAACAGTCTATCAGCCCAAGTGATGGTGGTAGACCTATGGAACAGTCTATCAGCCCAAGTGATGGTGGTAGACATATGGAACAGTCTACCAGCCGAAGAGATGGTGGTAGACCTATTGGACAGTCTAAATGTCCAAGTGATGGTGGTAGATCTATGGAACAGTCTATCAGCCCAAGTGATGGTGGTAGATCTATGGAACAGTCTATCAGCCCAAGTGATGGTGGTAGACCTATGGAACTGTCTATCAGCCCAAGTGATGGTGGTAGACCTATGGAACAGCCTATCAGTCCAAGTGATGTTGTAGACCTTTGGAACAGTATCATTCCAAGTGATGGTGGTAGACCTGTGGAACAGTCTATCAGTGCAAGTGATGGTGGTAGACCTATGGAACAGTCTATGATCCCAAGTGAAGGTGGTGGACCTATAAAATAGCCTATCAGCCCAAGTGATGGTGGTAGATCTATGGAACAGTCTATCAGTCCAGGTGATGGTGGTAGACCATTGGAACAGCCTATGAGCCCAAGTGATGGTAGGTAGACCTATGGAACAGTCTATTCAGTGCAAGTGATGGTGGTAGACGTATGGAACAGTCTATGAGCCCAAGTGATGGTGTAGATCTATGGAATAGTCTACCAGCCCAAGTGCTGGTGGTAAATCTATGGAACAGGCTATAAGCCCAAGTGATGGTGGCAGACCTATGGAACAGTCTCCAGCCCAAGTGATGGTGGTAGACCTATGGAACAGCCTATCAGCCCAAGTGATGGTGGTAGATCTATGGCCATCAGCCCAAGTGATGGTGGTAGACCTATGGAACAGTCTATCAGCAAGTGATGGTGGTGGTAGACCTATGGAACAGTCTAAAAGCCCAAGTGATGGTGGTAGACCCATGGAACAATCTAAAGCCCAAGGATGGTGGTAGATCTATGGAACAGTTTATCAATCCCAAACGATGGTGTTAGATCTATGGAACAGTCTATCAGCCCAAGTGATGGTGGTAGATCTATGGAACAGTCTATCAGCCCAGGAGATGGTGAAAGACCTATAGAACAGTCTATCAGCCCAAGTGATGGTGGTAGATGTTTGGAACAATCTAAAAGTCCAAGTGATGGTGGTAGATCTATGAACAGTCTATCAGCCCAAGTGATGGTGGTAGATCTATGGAACAGTCTATCAGCCCAAGTGATGGTGGTAGACCTATAGAACAGTCTATCAGCCCAAGTGATGGCGGTATATCTATGGAACAGTCTATCAGTCCAAGTGATGGTGGTAGACCTATGGAACAGTCTATCAGCCCAACAGATGGTGTAGACCTATTGAACAGTCTATCATCCCAAGAGATGGTGGTAGACCTATGGAACAGTCTATCAGCCCAAGTGATGGAGGTAGATCTATGAAAGAGTCTATCAGTCCAAGTGATGGTGGTAGACCTATGGAACAGCCTATCAACCCAAGTGATGGTGGTAGACATATGGAACAGTTTACCAGCCGAAGAGATGGTGGTAGACCTATGGAACAGCCTATCAACCTAAGTGATAGTGGTAGACCTATGGCAGAGCCTATCAGCCCAAGTGATGGTGGTACACCTATGGAACAGTCTATCAGCCCAATTGATGGTGGTAGACCTATGGAACAGTCAATCAGCCCAAGTGATGGTGGTAGATCTATGGAACAGTCTATCAGCCCAAATGATGGTGGTACACCGATGGAATAGTCCAAAAGCCCAACTGATGGTGGTAGATCTATGGAACAGTCTATCAGCCCAACTGATGGTGGTAGACATATGGAACAGTCTATCAGCCCAAGTGATGGGGGTAGATCTATGGAACAGTCTACCAGCCCAAGTGATGGTGGTAGACCTATGGAACAGCCTATCAGCCCAAGTGATGGTGGTAGACCTATGGAACAGTCTAAAAGCCCAAGTGATGGAGTGATTGGTGGTAGACCCCTGTGGAACAGTCTAAAAAGCCCAGAAGTGATGGTGGTAGATCTATGGGCAGTCTATCAGCCCCAAACGATGGTGGAAATCTGTGGAACAGTCTATCAGCCCAAATGATAGTGAGTAGACCGATGGAATAGTCTAAAAAGCAGGAAGTGATGGTGGTAGATCTGTGGAGAGTCCTGTAGACCTTTGAGGTGGGCAGGAGCCTATGGAACAGTCTATCAGCCCAATGATGGTGGTAGATCACATGGAACAGTCTACCAGCCCAGAAGTGATGGTGGTAGACTGTGGAACAGTCTGCAACCCAAAATGATGGTGAGCAAATCTATGGAAGAACCTATCAGCCCAAGTGATGGTGGTAGACCTGTGGAACAGTCTGCCAGCCAAAGTGATGGTGGTAGACCTATGGAGACAGCCTATCAGCCCAAGTGATGGTGGTAGATCTATGGAACAGTCTATCAGTCCAAGTGATGGTGGTATACCTATGGAACAGCCTATCACCCCAAGTGATGGTGGTAGACCTATGGAACAGTATATAAGCCCAAGCGATGGTGGTAGACCTATGGAACAGCCTATCAGTCCAAGTGATGGTTGTAGACCTATGGAACAGTCTATCAGTCCAAGTGATGGTGGAAGACCTATGGAACAGTATCAGTGCAAGTGATGGTGGTAGACGTATGGAACAGTCTATGAGCCCAAGTGATGGTGGTGGACCTATAAAATAGCCTATCAGCCCAAGTGATGGTGGTAGATCTATGGAACACTCTATCAGTCCAGATGATGGTGGTAGACCACTGGAACAGCCTATCAGCCCAAGTGATGGTGTTAGACCTATGGAACAGTCTACCAGCCGAAGTGAATGGTGGTAGACCTATGGAACAGCCTCTCAGCCCAAGTGATGGTGGTAGACCTATAGCAGAGCCTATCAGCCCAAGTGATGGTGGTAGACCTATGGAACAGTCTAACAGTGCAAGTGATGGTGGTAGACCTATGGAACAGTCTATGAGCCCAAGTGATGGTAGTGGACCTATAAAATAGCCTATCAGCCCAAGTGATGGTGGTAGATCTATGGAACAGTCTATCAGTCCAGGTGATGGTGGTAGACCATTGGAACAGCCTATTAGCCCAAGTGATGGTGGTAGACCTATGGAACAGTATCAGTGCAAGTGATGGTGGTAGACGTAATAGAACAGTCTATGAGCCCAAGTGATGGTGGTAGATCTATGGAACAGTCTACCAGCCCAAGTGATGGTGGTAGACCTACGGAAAAGTCTACCAACCCGAGTGCTGGTGGTAAATCTATGCAACAGCCTATCAGCCCAAGTGATGGTGGCAGACCTATGGAACAGCCTATGAGCCCAAGTGATGGTGGTAGATCTATGGAACAGTCTATCAGCCCAAGTGGTGGTGGTAGACCTATGGAACAGCCTTTCAGCCCAAGTGATGGTGGTAGACCTATGGAACAGTCTATCAGCCTAAGTGATGGTGGTAGATGTTTGGAACAGTCTAAATGTCCAAGTGATGGTGGTAGATCTATGGAACAGTCTATCAGCCCAAGTGATGGTGGTAGATCTATGGAACAGTCTATGAGCCCAAGTGATGGTGGTAGACCTATAGAACAGTCTATCAGCCCAAGTGATGGTGGTAGATCTATGGAACAGTCTATCAATCCAAGTGATGGTGGTAGACCTATGGAACAGTCTATCAGCCCAAGTGATGGTGGTAGACATATGGAACAGTCTACCAGCCGAAGAGATGGTGGTAGACCTATGAAACAGTCTATCAGCCCAAGTGATGGTAGTAGACCTATGGAACAGTCTATCAGCCCAAGTGATGGTGGTAGACCTATGGAACTGTCTATCAGCCCAAGTGATGGTGGTAGACCTATGGAACAGTCAATCATCCCAAGTGATGGTGGAGATCTATGGAACAGTCTATCAGCCCAAATGATGGTGGTAGACCGATGGAATAGTAAAAAAGCCCAAGTGATGGTGGTAGGTCTATGGAACAGTCTGTCAGCCCAACTGATGGTGAGCCTGTAAATTGATCTATCAGCCTATGGAGCAGTCTATCAGACCAAGTGATGGTGGTAGACCTATGGAACAGTCTACCAACGAAAATGATGGTGGTAAATCTATGGAAGAGCCTATCAGCCCAAGTGATGGTGGTAGACCTATGGAACAGTCTACCAGCCAAAGTGATGGTGGTAGACCTATGGAACAGCCTATCAGCACAAGTGATGTTGGTAGATCTATGGAACAGTCTATCAGTCCAAGTGATGGTGGTAGACCTATGGAACAGCCTATCACCCCAAGTGATGGTGGTAGACCTATGGAACCCTCTATCAGCCCAAGTGATGGTGGTAGACCTATGGAACAGTCTATGAGCCCAAGTGATGGTGGTGGACCTATAAAATAGCCTATCAGCCGAAGTGATGGTGGTAGATCTATGGAACAGTCTATCAGTGCAGAAGTGATGGTGGTAGACCTATGGAACAGTCTACCAGCCAAATTGATGGTGGTAGACCTATGGAACAGCCTATCAGCCCAAGTGATGGTGGTAGATCTATGGAACAGTCTATCAGTCCAAGTGATGGTGGTATACCTATGGAACAGCCTATCAGCTCAAGTGATGGTGGTAGACCTATGGAACAGTCTACCAGCCGAAATGATGGTGGTAGACCTATGGAACAGCCTATCAGCGCAAGTGATGGTGGTAGACCTATAGCAGAGCCTATCAGCCCAAGTGATGGTGGTAGACCTATGGAACAGTCTATCAGCCCAAGTGATGATGTTAGATCTATGAAACAGTCTACCAGCACAATGTTGGTGGTAGACCCATGGAACAGTCTGTCAGCCCAAGTGATGGTGTTAGATCTATGGAACAGCCTACCAGCCCAAGTGATGGTGGTAGACCTATGGAACAGTCTATCAGCCAAAGTGTTGGTGGTAGACATATGGAACAGCCTATCACCCCAAGTGATGGTGGTCGACCTATGGAACAGTCTATGAGCCCCAGTGATGGTGGTAGACCTATGGAACAGCCTATCAGTCCAAGTGATGGTTGTAGACCTATGGAATAGTCTATCATTCCAAGTGATGGTGGTAGACCTATGGAACAGTCTATCAGTGCAAGTGATGGTGGAAGACCTATGGAACAGTCTATGAGCCCAAGTGAAGGTGGTGGACCTATAAAATAGCCTATCAGCCCAAGTGATGGTGGTAGATCTATGGAACAGTCTATCAGTCCAGGCGATGGTGGTAGACCATTGGAACAGCCTATGAGCCCAAGTGATGGTAGGTAGACCTATGGAACAGTCTATCAGTGCAAGTGATGGTGGTAGACGTATGGAACAGTCTATGAGCCCAAGTGATGGTGTAGATCTATGGAACAGTCTACCAGCCCAAGTGCTGGTGGTAAATCTATGGAACAGGCTATCAGCCCAAGTGATGGTGGCAGACCTATGGAACAGTCTACCAGCCCAAGTGATGGTGGTAGACCTATGGAACAGCCTATCAGCCCAAGTGATGGTGGTAGATCTATGGAACAGTCTATCAGCCCAAGTGATTGTGGTAGACCTATGGAACAGCCTATCAGCCCAAGTGATGGTGGTAGACCTATGGAACGGTCTAAAAGCCCAAGTGATGGTGGTAGACCTATGGAACAGTCTAAAAGCCCAAGTGATGGTGGTAGATCTATGGAACAGTCTATCAGCCCAAATGATGGTGTTAGATCTATGGTACAGTCTATCAGCCCAAGTGATGGTGGTAGATCTATGGAACAGTCTATCAGCCCAAGAGATGGTGGTAGACCTATAGAACAGTCTATCAGCCCAAGTGATGGTGGTAGATAGCCCAATTGATGGTGTAGACCTATTGAACAGTCTATCATCCCAAGAGATGGTGGTAGACCTATTGAACAGTCTATCAGCCCAAGTGATGGTGGTAGATCTATGGAAGAGTCTATCAGTCCAAGTGATGGTGGTAGACCTATGGAACAGCCTATCAACCCAAGTGATGGTGGTGGTAGACCCATGGCAGAGCCTATCAGCCCAAAGTGATGGTGGCACACCCATGGAACAGTCTATCAGCCCAAGTGATGGTGGTAGACCTATGGAACAGTCAATCAGCCCAAGTGATGGTGGTAGATTCCAGGAACAGTCCATCAGCCCAAAATGATGGTGGTAGACCGATGGAATAGCCTAAAGCCCAAGTGATGGTGGCATACCCGCGGAACAGTCTATCAGCCCAAGTGATGGTGGTAGACCTATGGAACAGTCAATCGTGCCCAAGTGATGGTGGTAGATCTATGGGAAATTATCAGCCCAAAATGATGGTAGACCGATGAAGGCTCAAAAGCCCAAGTGATGGTGGTAGATCTATGGAACAGCTCCATCAGCCCAACTGATGGTGGTAGACCTATGGAACAGCTCCATCAGCCCAAGTGATGGTGGTAGATCTATGGAACAGTCTATCAGCCCAAGTGATGGTGGTAGATCTATGGAACAGTCTATCAGCCCAAATGATGGTGGTAAATCTATGGAAGAGCCTATCAGCCCAAGTGATGGTGGTAGACCTATGGAACAGTCTACCAGCCAAAGTGATGGTGGTAGACCTATGGAACAGTCTATCAGTGCAAGTGATGGTGGTAGACCTATGGAACAGTCTATGAGCCCAAGTGATGGTGGTGGACCTATAAAATAGCCTATCAGCCCAAGTGATGGTGGTAGATCTATAGAACAGTCTATCCTTCCAGGTGATGGTGGTAGACCAATGGAACAGCCTATCAGCTCAAGTGATGGTGGTAGACCTATGGAACAGTCTACCAGCCGAAGTGATGGTGGTAGACCTATGGAACAGCCTATCAGCGCAAGTGATGGTGGTAGACCTATAGCAGAGCCTATCAGCCCAAGTGATGGTGGTAGACCTATGGAACAGTCTATCAGCCCAAGTGATGATGTTAGATCTATGAAACAGTCTACCAGCACAATGTTGGTGGTAGACCCATGGAACAGTCTGTCAGCCCAAGTGATGGTGTTAGATCTATGGAACAGTCTATCAGTTCATGTGATGGTGGTAGACCTATGGAACAGTCTATGAGCCCAAGTGAAGGTGGTGGACCTATAAAATAGCCTATCAGCCCAAGTGATGGTGGTATATCTATGGAACAGTCTATAAGTCCAGGTCATGGTGGTAGACCATTGGAACAGCCTATGAGCCCAAGTGATGGTAGGTAGACCTATGGAACAGTCTATCAGCGCAAGTGCTGGTGGTAAATCTATGGAACAGCCTATCAGCCCAAGTGATGGTGGCAGACCTATGGAACAGTCTACCAGCCCAAGTGATGGTGGTAGACCTATGGAACAGCCTATCAGCCCAAGTGATGGTGGTAGATCTATGGAACAGTCTATCAGCCCAAGTGATGGTAGTAGACCTATGGAACAGCCTATCAGCCCAAGTGATGGTGGTAGACCTATGGAACAGTCTAAAAGCCCAAGTGATGGTGGTAGACCTATGGAACAGTCTAAAAGCCCAAGTGATGGTGGTAGATCTATGGAACAGTCTATCAGCCCAAACGATGTTGTTAGATCTATGGAACAGTCTATCAGCCCAAGAGATGGTGAAAGACCTATGGAACAGTCTATCAGCCCAAGTGATGGTGGTAGATGTTTGGAACAACCTAAAAGTCCAAGTGATGGTGGTAGATCTATGGAACAGTCTATCAGCCCAAGTGATGGTGGTAGATCTATGGAACAGTCTATCAGCCCAAGTGATGGTGGTAGACCTATAGAACAGTCTATCAGCCCAAGTGATGGGTGGTAGATCTATGGAACAGTCTATCAGTCCAAGTGATGGTGGTAGACCTATGGAACAGTCTATCAGCCCAAGAGATGGTGTAGACATATTGAACAGTCTATCATCCCAAGCGATGGTGGTAGACCTATGGAACAGTCTATCAGCCCAAGTGATGGGGGTAGATCTATGGAACAGTCTACCAGCCCAAGTGATGGTGGTAGGCCTATGGAACAGTCTACCAACCAAAATGATGGTGGTAAATCTATGGAAGAGCCTATCAGCCCAAGTGATGGTGGTAGACCTATGGAACAGTCTATCAGCCCAAGTGATGGTGGTAGACCTATGGAACGGCCTATAAGTCCAAGTGATGGTTGTAGACCTATGAAACAGTCTATCAGTCCAAGTGATGGTGGTAGACCTATGGAACAGTCTATCGGTGCAAGTGATGGTGGTAGACCTATGGAACAGTCTATGAGCCCAAGTGATGGTGGTGGACCTATAAAATAGCCTATCAGCCCAAGTGATGGTGGTAGATCTATAGAACAGTCTATCAGTCCAGGTGATGGTGGTAGACCAATGGAACAGCCTATCAGCTCAAGTGATGGTGGTAGACCTATGGAACAGTCTACCAGCCGAAGTGATGGTGGTAGACCTATGGAACAGCCTATCAGCGCAAGTGATGGTGGTAGACCTATAGCAGAGCCTATCAGCCCAAGTGATGGTGGTAGACCTATGGAACAGTCTATCAGCCCAAGTGATGGTGTTAGATCTATGGAACAGCCTACCAGCCCAAGTGATGGTGGTAGCCCTATGGAACAGCCTATCACCCCAAGTGATGGTGGTCGACCTATGGAACAGTCTATGAGCCCAAGGATGGTGGTAGTATCCCATGGAACAGCCTATCAGCCCAAGTGATGGTGGTAGATCTATGGAACAGTCTATCAGCCCAAGTGATGGTCGTAGACCTATGGAACAGCCTATCAGCCCAAGTTGATGGTGGTAGACCTATGGAACAGTCTAAAAGCCCAAGTGATGGTGGTAGACCTGTGGAACAGTCTAAAAGCCCAAGTGATGGTGGTAGATCTATGGAACAGTCTATCAGCCCAAATGATGGTGTTAGATCTATGGAACAGTCTACCAGCCCAAGTGATGGTGGTAGATCTATGGAACAGTCTATCAGCCCAAGAGATGGTGGTAGACCTATAGAACAGTCTATCAGCCCAAGTGATGGTGGTAGATGTTTGGACCAGTCTAAAAGTCCAAGTGATGGTGGTAGATCTATGGAACAGTTTATCAGCCCAAGTGATGGTGGTAGATCTATGGAATAGTCTATCAGGCCAAGTGATGGTGGTAGACCTATAGAACAGTCTACCACCCTGCGATGGTGGTCGACCATGGAACAGTCTATCAGCCCAAGTGATGGTGGTAGACCTATGGAACAGCCTATCAGTCCAAGTGATGGTTGTAGACCTATGGAACAGTCTATCATTCCAAGTGATGGTGGTAGACCTATGGAACAGTCTATCAGTGCAAGTGATGGTGGTACATCTATGGAACAGTCTATGAGCCCAAGTGAAGGTGGTGGACCTATAAAATAGCCTATAAGCCCAAGTGATGGTGGTAGATCTATGGAACAGTCTATCAGTCCCGGTGATGGTGGTAGACCAATGGAACAGCCTATCAGCCCAAGTGATGGTGGTAGACCTATAGCAGAGACTATCAGCCCAAGTGATGGTGGTAGACCTATGGAACAGTCTATCAGCCCAAGTGATGATGTTAGATCTATGGAACAGTCTACCAGCACAATGTTGGTGGTAGACCTATGGAACAGTCTGTCAGCCCAAGTGATGGTGGTAGACCTATGGAACAGTCAATCACCCCAAGTGATGGTGGTAGATCTATGGAACAGTCTATCAGCCCAAATGATGGTGGTAGACCGTTGGAATAGTCTAAAAGCCCAAGTGATGGTGGTAGATCTATGGAACAGTCTATCAGCCCAACTGATGGTGGTAGACCTATGGAACAGTCTATCAGCCCAAGTGATGGGGGTAGATCTATGGAACAGTCTACCAGCCCAAGTGATGGTGGTAGACCTATGGAACAGTCTAGTCTACCAACCAAAATGATGGTGGTAAATCTATGGAAGAGCCTATCAGCCCAAGTGATGGTGGTAAACCTATGGAACAGTCTACCAGCCAAAGTGATGGTGGTAGACCTATGGAACAGCCTATCAGCCCAAGTGATGGTGGTAGATCTATGGAACAGTCTATCAGCCCAAGTGATGGTGGTAGACCTATGGAACAGCCTATCACCCCAAGTGATGGTGGTAGACCCATGGAACAGTCTATCAGCCCAAGTGATGGTGGTAGACCTATGGAACAGCCTATCAGTCCAAGTGATGGTTGTAGACCTATGGAACAGTCTATCAGTCCAAGTGATGGTGGTAGACCTATGGAACAGTCTATCGGTGCAAGTGATGGTGGTAGACCTATGGAACAGTCTATGAGCCCAAGTGATGGTGGTGGACCTATAAAATAGCCTATCAGCCCAAGTGATGGTGGTAGATCTATAGAACAGTCTATCAGTCCAGGTGATGGTGGTAGACCAATGGAACAGCCTATCAGCTCAAGTGATGGTGGTAGACCTATGGAACAGTCTACCAGCCGAAGTGATAGTGGTAGACCTATGGAACAGCCTATCAGCGCAAGTGATGGTGGTAGACCTATAGCAGAGCCTATCAGCCCAAGTGATGGTGGTAGACCTATGGAACAGTCTATCAGCCCAAGTGATGATGTTAGATCTATGAAACAGTCTACCAGCACAATGTTGGTGGTAGACCCATGGAACAGTCTGTCAGCCCAAGTGATGGTGTTAGATCTATGGAACAGCCTACCAGCCCAAGTGATGGTGGTGAGACCCATGGAACAGTCTATCAGCCCAAGTGATGGTGGTGGTAGACCCATGGAACAGCCTATCAGTCCAAGTGATGGTTAGAGACCCATGGAACAGTCTATCAGTCCATGATGGTAGAAATCTATGGAACAGTCTATCGGTGCAAGTGATGGTGGTAGACCCAAGGGAACAGTCTATGAGCCCAAGGATGGTGGTGGGACCTATAAAAGGCCTATCAGCCCAAGTGATGGTGGTAGATCTACAGAACAGTCTATCGTCCAGGTGATGGTAGGTGGTAGACCTCAATGGAAACAGCCTATCAGCTCAAGTGATGGTGGTAGACGATGGAACAGTCTACCAGCCGAAGTGATGGTGGTAGACCTATGGAACAGCCTATCAGCGCAAGTGATGGTGGTAGACCTATAGCAGAGCCTATCAGCCCAAGTGATGGTGGTAGACCTATGGAACAGTCTATCAGCCCAAGTGATGATGTTAGATCTATGAAACAGTCTACCAGCACAATGTTGGTGGTAGACCCATGGAACAGTCTGTCAGCCCAAGTGATGGTGTTAGATCTATGGAACAGCCTACCAGCCCAAGTGATGGTGGTAGACCTATGGAACAGTCTATCAGCCAAAGAGTTGGTGGTAGACCTATGGAACAGCCTACCACCCCAAGTGATGGTGGTCGACCTATGGAACAGTCTATCAGCCCAAGTGATGGTGGTAGACCTATGGAACAGCCTATCAG
>NW_024743940.1:0-11160 GCF_018991925.1 Homarus americanus | reverse complement strand
TCATTGTGCTTTGGTTCAGTTACGTATTGGCTACTATTTTCCGGCGTTGAACATCCTATCCGCTTGCCCGGAAATCAGCTTCTACATTTTTTATGACATTACCATTTCGTTTTCTGCTGATAATCTCTTCCTGGGAAAGTTGTTTATCTCTTCAACACCAGCAGAAGTAGATATTTCCCATTTTTTATGTCTAGAATTTTTACCACATTTTTTCCTGATAATCTATTTTCGGCAAATTTTTGGTTGTCTATTCAACTTTCCCGATAGATGTTCCATTTTTATGATACAAATTTCCATTTCTACTTGATAATCTATTTTCATGGCAATTTGGTTTATCAACTCAACTTTCGGAAAGTAGATATTTCCATTTTTTTGTGTTCTAAATTTCCGTTTTCTGCTTGATAAAATCTATTTCGGAAAAATTTGGTTATCAACAACTTTCGAGGAAGTAGTCTTTCCATTTTTGTGATACCATTTCCCGTTTTCTAAGTAATCTATTTTTAGGGAAAGTTGTTTTTATCTATAACTTTCATGGAAAATGGAAATATTTTTATTTTTATAGTACAAATTTCCCGTTTCTATGATAATCTATTTGCACCGGCAGAAATTTGGTTATCTAACTTTCCCGGAAAGTATATATTCCGTGCATGATACAAATTTCTAATTTTCTGCAGTGATATTTCGGAAAATTTGGTTATCATAACTTTACTGCGGAAAGTAGATATTCCCATTACAATTCCGGTACCCGTTTTCTTTTGATAATCTGCTTCGCAAAATTAGGTAATATTTCCCCAAAATTCAGAAAATCTATTCCCCGAAATCGATAATGCTGCGCCGAAGTAGAAAATCTATCTACTTTTTCGGGAAAGTAGACTCTTCTTTTCGGAAAGTAGATGTTTCCATTTCTTATGATGCAAATTTCCGTTTTTATGATAATCTATTTTCAGAAGTTGTTTTATCTAACCAACTTTCATAGTAGATATTTCCCCATTTTTATGATACGAATTTCCGTTTTTCCTATGATAATCTATTTTAAGCTGGGGTTGGTTATCTAACAACTTTCCCGGAAAGTAGATATTTCCCATTTTTATGATACAAATTTCCCGTTTTCTGTGATAATCTCTATTTTTCGGAAATTGGTTATCTAACGCTTTCCCGGAAAGTGAATATTTTCCCATTTTTTTTAGCGGTAAAATTTCCAATTTTACCTGCCCAGTAATCTACTTCGCAAAATTAGGTATGTTCCCCAAAATTGAAAATCTATTCACGAAAAATCGATAATCTCTTTCGAAAAGTAATCTATCTACTTTTCGGGAAGTAGATAACCAACTTTCGGAAAGTAGATATTTTCCCATTTTTTTATGTACAAATTTCCCGTTTTTATGATAATCTATTTTCGGAAGTTGTTTATCTAACCAACTTTCATGATAGATATTTCCATTTTTATGATAGAAATTTCCCGTTTCTATGATAATCTATTTTCGGTTTGGTTATCTATCTTCGGAAAGTAGGTGTTTCCATTTTTTTTTGTTTTGTTTTTGTGTTTTTTGGTTGGTTTTTTTTTTTGTGTTTTGGTGTTTTTTTTGGGTGTTTGTTTGGTGTGTTTTATGATACAAATTTCCGTTTTTATGATAATCTATTTTCGGGAAAGTTGTTTATCTAATAACTTTCATGTAGTATTTCCCATTTTTTTATGATACATTTTCCGTTTTCATGAGTAATCTATTTTCAGCAAATTTGTTTATCTGTCAACTTTGATAGATATTTCCATTTTTTATGTTTTAAATTTCCCGTTTTCTGTGGTGATCTTTTTCGGGAAAATTTGGTTATTAATAACTTTGGAAGTAGATGTTTCCCCATTTTTTGTGGGGTTGCAAATTTACGTTTTCTGTGATAATCTGCTTCGCAAAATTAGGTAATATTTCCCCCAAAATTCAATCTATTCCCCGAAAATCGATAATCTGCGGTTTAAATATTGTGAAAGTATCTATTTGGTGTTTTTTTTTGTGTTTTGTTTTTGTGTTTGTGTTTTGGTTTGTTTTTGGGTGTTTTTTTTTTTTTGTTTTTTGTTCTATTTTCTGGAAGTTGTTTTATCTTCAACTTTCGCGGAAAGTAGATATTTTATTTTTTTATGATACAAATTTCCCGTTTTCTGTCGATGATATTTTTCGGGAAGTTGTTTGTCTATCAACTTTACGGAAAGTAGATATTTTATTTTTTTGGTACAAATTTCGTTTTTCTGTGATAATCTATTTCGGAATTTGGTTTATATTCAACTTTCAGAGAAGTAGATATTTTCCCATTTTTTATGATGCAAATTTCCCGTTTTCTATGATAATCTATTTTGGGAGGTTTTGTTTTTATCTCTTCAACTTTCTTGGAAGTTGATATTTCCCATTTTTATGATACAAATTTTACGTTTTCTTGATATTTATTTTTGGCAAGTTGTTTATCTATTAACTTTCAGGGAAAGTAGTTATTTCCATTTTTATGATATAAATTTCGTTTTCTATGATATTCTTTTCGGAAGATTTGATTTATCTAACTCTTAATTTTCCGGAAGAGTGAATGTTTATTTTGTGATATAGATTTCCGTTTTCTATGATAATCTGCTTTATTAAAATTAGTGTAATTTTAAATTCAATCTGTTCCCCGAAAATCGATAATCTACTTTCCGGAAAGTAGAAATCTATCTAGCTTTCGGGGAAATCAATATATTTAAAAGTAGATGTTTTTGATTTTTTATGATATAAATTTCGTTTCTATGATAATCTGTTTCGGGAAGTTGTTTTATCTAACTTCAACTTTCGCGGAAAGTAGATATTTCCATTTTTATGATACAAATTTCCATTTTTCTATGATAATCTATTTCGGCAAATTTGGTTTATCTATTTCCAACTTTCTGAATGTTTTCCATTTTTTATGATACAAATTTCCGGTTTCTATGATATTAATCTATTTTCGGTAGAAATTTGGTTATCTAACCAACTTTCTGGAAAGTAGATATTTCCCATTTTTATGATACAAATTTCCCGTTTTCTATGATAATCTATTTTCCGGAAGAAGTTTGGTTATCTAATAACTTTCGGAAAGTAGATATTTCCCATTTTTGTGATACAAATTTCCCTTTTCTTATTGTACTTTACTTAAAATTAGGTAATATTTCTCTTAAAATTCGAAAATCTATTTCCCGAAAATGATAATTTACTTTTTCCCGAAGTGAAAATCTATCTACTTTTCAAGAATCTATATTTCTTTTCCGGAAAGTAGATATTTCTCCATTTTTATGATACAAATTTCCGTTTTCTATGATGAATCTTGTTTTCAGGAAATTTGGTTATTATTTCCTTCAGGAAGATTTGATATTTCTATTTTATGTTAAAATTTCGTTTTTGATAATCTATTTCAAGTTGAAGTTTATCTCTAACAACTTTCCCGGGAAGTAGATATTTCATTTTTATGATACAAATTTCCCGTTTTCTATGATAATCTATTTTTGGGGAAAGTTGTTTATCTAACCAACTTTCGCGGAAAGTGAATATTTCCCATTTTTATGATACAAATTTCCCGTTTCTGTGATAATCTATTTTCGGCAATTTGGTTATCTAACCAACTTTCCCGGAAAGTAGATATTTCATTTTTGTATTTGTTTTTTGTTGGTTGGTTTTTTTTGTGTTTGTTTTTTTGGTGTTTTAATTTCCCGTTTTCTATGATAATCTATTTTTAGGAAAGTTGTTTATCTAACAACTTTCGGAAAGTAGATATTTCCCATTTTTTATGATACAAATTTCCGTTTTCTGATAATCTATTTTCGGCAAATTAGGTTATCTATTTCTTTTCCCGGAGAAAGTGGTATTTCCCATTTTTTATGATTAAAATTTCCCGTTTCTATGATAATCTATTTTCAGAAAATTTGGTTATCTAATCAACTTTCCCGGAAAGTAGATATTTCCCATTTTTTATGATACAAATTTCCGTTTTCTATGATAATCTATTTTCGGGAAAGTTTGTTTCTATCTAACTTTCGCGGAAAGTAGATATTTCCCATTTTTTATGATACAAATTTCCCGTTTTCTATGATAATCTATTTTCGGAAATTTGGTTATCTAACTCCAACTTTCCCGGAAAGTAGATATTTCCCATTTTTATGATACAAATTTCCCGTTTCTGTGATAATCTATTTTCGGAAGAATTTGTTTATCTCTAACTTTCCCGGAAAGTAGATATTTCCCATTTTTGTGATACAAATTTCCCGTTTTCTATGATAATCTATTTCGCAAAATTTGGTTTATTTATAACCAACTTTCCCGGAAAGTAGATATTTCCCATTTTTTTATGATACAAATTTCCCGTTTTCTATGATAATCTATTTTCGGAAAGTTGTTTATCTAACTCAACTTTCGCTGAGAAGTAGATATTTCCCATTTTTTATGATACAAATTTCCCGTTTTCTATGATAATCTATTTTCGGCAAATTTGGTTATCTAACCAACTTTCCGGAAAGTAGATATTTCCCATTTTTATGATACAAATTTCCCGTTTTCTATGATAATCTATTTTCCGGGAAAGTTGTTTATCTAACCAACTTTCGGAAAGTATATATTTCCATTTTTTTGATGATTTCCGTTTTCTATGATAATCTATTTTCGGCAAATTTGGTTTTTCTAATAACTTTCCCGGAAAGTAGATATTTCCCATTTTTATGATACAAATTTCCCGTTTTCTGATAATCTATTTGCGGGAAAGTTGTTTATCTACCAACTTTCGCGGAAAGTAGATATTTCCCATTTTATGATACAAATTTCCCGTTTTCTATGATAATCTATTTTCGGCAAATTTGGTTATCTATCTTTCCCGGAAAGTAGATATTTCCCATTTTTTATGATACAAATTTCCCGTTTTCTATGATAATCTATTTTCGGAAAATTTGGTTTATCTTCAACTTTCGGAAAGTAGATATTCCCATTTTTTGTGATACAAATTTCGTTTTCTATGATAATCTACTTCGCAAAATTAGTGTATTCCCCAAAATTCAATCTATTCCCCGAAAATCGATAATCTACTTTCCGAAAAGTGAAAATCTATCTACTTTTCGGGAAAGTAGAACAACTTTCCCGGAAAGTAGATATTTCCCCATTTTATGATACAAATTTCCCGTTTTCTATGATAATATTTTCGGGAAAGTGGTTTATCTAACAACTTTCGCGGAAAGTAGATATTTCCATTTTTATGATACAAATTTCCCGTTTTCTATGATAATCTATTTTCGGAAAGTTTTTTATCTAACAACTTTTCGCGGAGATGTAGATATTTCCCATTTTATGATACAAATTTCCGTTTTCTATGATAATCTATTTTCGGCAAATTTGGTTTATCTTAACCAACTTTCCCGGAAAGTAGATATTTCCATTTTTTATGATACCAAATTTCCCGTTTTCTATGATAATCTATTTTCGGAAAATTTGGTTATCTATCAACTTTCGGAAAGTGAATATTCCATTTTTTGTGATACAAATTTCCCGTTTTCTACGATAATCTGCTTTAAGGGAATTAGGTTATATTTTTCAAATTCGAAAATCTATTCCCCATAAAATCGATATCTACTTTTCCCGAAAAGTGATAATCTATCACTTTCGGGAAAGTGAATAACCAACTTTCGGAAAGTAGATATTTCCCATTTTTATGATACAAATTTCCCGTTTTCTATGATAATCTATTTTCGGGAAAGTTGTTTATCTAACCAACTTTCATGGAAAGTAGATATTTCCCATTTTTTATGATACAATTTCCCGTTTTCTATGATAATCTATTTTTCGGCAAATTGGTTTATCTAACCAACTTTCCCGGAAAGTAGATATTTCCCCATTTTTTTATGATACAAATATCCCGTTTTCTATGATAATCTACTTTCGGGAAAATTTGGTTTATCTAACAACTTTCCCGATAGATATTTTCATTTTATGATACAAATTTCCGTTTTCTACGATAATCTATTTTCGGGAAAGTTGTTTATCTACTAACTTTCGCGGAAAGTATATATTTTCCCATTTTTTATGATACAAATTTCCGTTTTTCCATGATAATCTATTTTCGGCAAATTTGGTTATCTAATAACTTTCCGGAAAGTAGATATTTCCCATTTTTTATGATACAAATTTCCCGTTTTCTATGATAATCTATTTTCGGAAAGTTGTTTTATCTAACTCAACTTTCATGATAGATATTTCCCATTTTTATGATACAAATTTCCGTTTTCTATGTAATCTATTTTCGTGATTTGGTTATCTATTAACTTTCCCGGGTAGATATTTCCCATTTTTTGTGATACAAATTTCCCGTTTTCTATGATAATCTTCGCAAGAATTGGTAATATTTTAAAATTCGAAAATCATTCCCCGAAAATCGATAATCTACTTTCCCGAAAGTAGAAAATCTATCTACTTTTCGGAAAGTAGATAATCAACTTTCCCGGAAAATAGATATTTTCCCATATATTATAAATTTCCCGTTTTCTATGATAATCTACTTCGCAAGAATGGTAATATTTCCCCAAAATTCGAAAATCTATTCCCCGAAAATCGATAATCTCTTTCGAAAAGTAGAAAATCTATCTACTTTTCGGGAGTAGACTAACCAACTTTCGAAAAGTAGATATTTCCCATTTTTATGATACAAATTTCCGTTTCTATGATAATCATTTTCAGGAAAGTTGTTTATCTAATCAACTTTCGGAAAGTAGATATTTCCCATTTTTTATGATACAAATTTCCGTTTTCTATGATAATCTATTTTCGGAAAGTTGTTTATCTATTTCAACTTTCGCGGAAAGTACATATTTCCATTTTATGATACAAATTTCCCGTTTTCTATGATAATCTATTTCGGCAAATTTGGTTATCTAACAACTTTCCCGGAAAGTAGATATTTCCCATTTTATGATACAAATTTCCCGTTTTCTATGATAATCTATTTTCCGGAAGTTGTTTATCTAACAACTTTCGCGGAAAGTAGATATTTCCCATTTTTTGTGATACAAATTTCCCGTTTTCTACGATAATCTATTTTCGGGAAAGTTGTTTTATCTAACTCAACTTTCGCGGAAAGTAGATATTTCCCATTTTTTATGATACAAATTTCCGTTTTCTATGATAATCTATTTTCGGCAAATTTGGTTATCTAACCAACTTTCCGGAAAGTAGATATTTCCCATTTTTATGATACAAATTTCCCGTTTCTATGATAATCTATTTTCGGAAAATTTGGTTATCTTACCAACTTTCCGGAAAGTAGATATTTCCCATTTTTATGATACAAATTTCCGTTTTCAACGATAATCTATTTTCGGGAAAGTTGTTTATCTAACAACTTTCGCGGAAAGTATATATTTCCCATTTTTATGATACAAATTTCCGTTTTCTATGATAATCAATTTTCGGAAAGTTGTTTATCTAACAACTTTCGCGGAAAGTAGATATTTCCCATTTTTTATGATACAAATTTCCGTTTTCTATGATAATCTATTTTCGGCAATTTGGTTTATCTATCAACTTTCCGGGAAAGTAGATATTTCCCATTTTTTGTGACTGAATTTCCGTTTTCTATGATAATCGATTTTCGGAAAAATTTGGTTATAACAACTTTCCCGGAAAGTAGATATTTCCCATTTTTGTGATACAAATTTCCGTTTTCTATGATAATCTACTTCATTAAAATTAGGTAATATTTCCCCAAATTCGAAAATCTATTTCCCCAAAATCGATAATCTACTTTCCCGAAAAGTGAAAATCTATCTACTTTTCGGGAAAGTAGATATCCAACTTTCGGAAAGTGAATATTTCCATTTTTATGATACAAATTTCCGTTTCTATGATAATCTATTTTTCCGGAAAGTTGTTTATCTAATAACTTTCGTGGTAAAGTAGATATTTCCCATTTTTTATGATACAAATTTCCGTTTTCTATGATAATCTATTTTCGGCAAATTTGGTTTATCTAATAACTACGGAAAGTAGATATTTCCCATTTTTATGATACAAATTTCCGTTTTCTATGATAATCTATTTTCGGGAAAGTTGTTTATCTAACCAACTTTCCCGGAAAGTAGATATTTTCCCATTTTTATGATACAAATTTCCCGTTTCTATGATAATCTATTTTCGGCAAATTTGGTTATCTAACTCAACTTTCAAAGTAGATATTTCATTTTTTATGATACAAATTTCCGTTTTCTACGATAATCTATTTTCATTTGTTTATCTCTCATCTTTCCTAAAGTAGATATTTCCCATTTTTTATGATACAAATTTCCGTTTTCTATGATAATCTATTTTCGGAAAATTTGGTTATCTAATAACTTTCCCGGAAAGTAGATATTTCCCATTTTTATGATACAAATTTTCCCGTTTTCTACGATAATCTATTTTCGGAAGTTGTTTATCTAACAACTTTCGCGGAGTATATATTTCCCATTTTTTATGATACAAATTTCCCGTTTTTTATGATAATCTATTTTCGGCAAATTGGTTTATCTAACTAACTTTCCGGAAAGTAGATATTTCCCATTTTTATGATACAAATTTCCGTTTTCTATGATAATCTTTTTCGGAAAGTTGGTTATCTAACCAACTCTCCCGGAAAGTAGATATTCCCATTTTTATGATACAAATTTCCCGTTTTCTACGATAATCTATTTTCGGGAAAGTTGTTTATCTAACTCCAACTTTCGCGGAAAGTATATATTTCCCCATTTCTTATGATACAAATTTCCCGTTTTCTATGTTAATCTATTTTCGGCAAATTTGATTTATCTAACCAACTTTCCCGGAAAGTAGATATTTCCCATTTTTTATGATACAAATTTCCGTTTTCTATGATAATCTATTTTCGGGAAAGTTGTTTATCTAACTCAACTTTCGCGGAAAGTAGATATTTCCCATTTTTATGATACAAATTTCCGTTTTCTATGATAATCTATTTTCGGCAAATTTGGTTATCTAACAACTTCCGGAAAGTAGATATTTCCCATTTTTATGATACAAATTTCCGTTTTTCTAGATAATCTATTTTCGGAAAGTTTTTTATCTAACAACTTTCGCGGAAAGTAGATATTTCCCATTTTTATGATACAAATTTCCCGTTTTCTATGATAATCTATTTTCGGCAAATTTGGTTATCTATCAACTTTCCCGGAAAGTAGATATTTCCCATTTTTATGATACAAATTTCCGTTTTCTATGATAATCTATTTTCGGTGATTTATCTAACCAACTTTCGGAAAGTAGATATTTCCATTTTTGTGATACAAATTTCGTTTTCTATGATAATCTACTTCGCAAAATTAGGTAATATTTCCCCAAAATTCAAAATCTATTCCCCGAAAAATCGATAATCTACTTTCGAAAAGTAGAAAATCTATCTACTTTTCGGAAAGTAGATAATAACTTTCCGAAAGTAGATATTTCCCATTTTTATGATACAAATTTCCGTTTCTATGATAATCTACTTCGCAAAATTAGGTAATATTTCCCAAAATTCGAAATCTATTCCCCGAAAAATCGATAATCTACTTTCCCGAAAGTAGAAAATCTATCAACTTTCGGAAGTAGATATTTCCCATTTTTATGATACAAATTTCCCGTTTTCTATGATAATCTATTTTCGGGAAAGTTGTTTATCTAACTTCAACTTTCGTGGAAAGTATATATTTCCCATTTTTATGATACAAATTTCCGTTTTCTATGATAATCTATTTTCGGCAAATTTTGGATCTCTATCTTTTTCCCGGAAAGTAGATATTTCCCATTTTTATGATACAAATTTCCCGTTTTCTATGATAATCTATTTTCGGGAAAGTTGTTTATCTAATCAACTTTCGCTAAAAGTAGATATTTCCCATTTTTTTGATACAAATTTTCCGTTTTCTATGATAATCTATTTTCGGCAAATTTGGTTTATCTAACAACTTTCGGAAAGTAGATATTTCCCATTTTTATATGATACAAATTTCCGTTTTCTATGATAATCTATTTTCGGAAAGTTGTTTATCTAACTCAACTTTCGCGGAAAGTAGATATTTCCCATTTTTATGATACAAATTTCCGTTTTCTATGATAATCTATTTTCGGCAAATTTGGTTATCTAACCAACTTTCGGAAAGTAGATATTTCCCATTTTTTATGATACAAATTTTCCGTTTCTATGATAATCTATTTTCGGAAAATTTGGTTATCTATTAACTTTCGGAAAGTAGATATTTCCCATTTTTTGTGATACAAATTTCCCGTTTCTATGATAATCTACTTCGCAAAATTAGGTAATATTTCCCCAAAATTCGAAAATCTATTCCCCGAAAATCGATAATCTACTTTCGAAAAGTAGAAAATCTATCTACTTTTCGGGAAAAGTGGATAACCAACTTTCGGAAAGTAGATATTTCCCAATTTTATGATACAAATTTCCGTTTTCTATGATAATCTATTTTCGGAAAGTTGTTTATCTATAACTTTCGCGGAAAGTAGATATTTCCATTTTTTATGATACAAATTTCCCGTTTTCTATGATAATCTATTTTCGGCAAATTTGGTTATCTTAACTTTCCCAGTAGATATATTTCCCATTTTTTATGATACAAA
The DNA here is from genome assembly GCF_018991925.1 of Homarus americanus. Classification (NCBI taxonomy): domain Eukaryota; kingdom Metazoa; phylum Arthropoda; class Malacostraca; order Decapoda; family Nephropidae; genus Homarus; species Homarus americanus. The sequence goes on along the minus strand of NW_024743940.1, from coordinate 529 downwards.
TTTCCCGTTTTCTATGATAATCTATTTTCGGGAAAGTTGTTTATCTAACCAACTTTCGCGGAAAGTAGATATTTCCCATTTTTATGATACAAATTTCCCGTTTCTATGATAATCTATTTTCGGCAAATTTGGTTATCTAACATAATTTCCCGGAAAGTAGATATTTCCATTTTTTATGATAAATTTCCGTTTTTCTATGATAATCTATTTTCAGGAAAGTTTTTATCTAACCAACTTTCATGAGTAGATATTTCCCATTTTTATAATACAAATTTCCGTTTTCTATGATAATCTATTTTCGGCAAATTTGGTTATCTAACCATCTTTCCGCAAAGTAGATATTTCCATTTTTTATGATACAAATTTCCGTTTTCTATGATAATCTATTTTCGGAAAATTTGGTTATCTAACAACTTTCGGAAAGTAGATATTTCCCATTTTTATGATACAAATTTCCGTTTTTTACGATAATCTATTTTCAGGAAAGTTGTTTATCTAACCAACTTTCGTGAGGTATATATTTCCCATT
>NW_024743939.1:0-14410 GCF_018991925.1 Homarus americanus | reverse complement strand
TAGAGAAGTTACCAAAAAAGACCAGGAAGGATGGGAGGAAGACTTTGAAAGACAAGAAGCGAAGAAGGAGTGGAAAGAACCAGAGAAACATGAGCAGAGGGGACTGGCGATAAGGAAAGGGTGAAGGAGCAGGAGGAAGTTCTCAGAAAGATAATGGAAGCGAGTGCAGAGCAGCAGGAAGGGAAATGATGAGAGAAAGAGGAAAGAAGGGGGAGAGAAGCAAAAGTTATTTCAGAGGAAGGAAGGTAGGGAAGAAGGGAGGAAGGAAGGACAAAGGTAGATAAAGGTAGGTGGAATGTATTTGTAATGTAAGTGAAATTGTTAATATATATGTGAAGAATGAGACATGCAGTAAATGCACGTATAATGTGACGTTAAGCAAAACAGACCGACATGATTTAATGAAATATTTGGTTTGCGAACACACCCCATGGTTATTGCACCTGGCCCCAAATTATTTTGTATCTTGTTTTTGCTTTACAGAATGATTTGAATATTGTTGCAAGAAGAATCGCGTGATGTATTGTTGGATGCAGGCAACTTCACCGGGCCCTGGTTGGCGTGACTAAGGATTTCAACCAAAATATAAAAAGTTTTATCTCAGACTGAAGGTCATCGGTTTGAAACCAAGTTTAGAGCAGCCGCATGGAGAACGTCGCGCTGTGGTGGCAAAGTGAGGTCGTGTCCAGATATAAACCATCAGATTAGGGAAGAAAACGATGGAGCAAAACTACAGTCCAAGTATATTTATATTGTTAAATATAATGCACCAAATAAACAGAGAAACGAGAGAGAGAGACAAGCAAGTGGGGAGGAAATGAAGTAGGAGGGAAACACAGAACTACAGAATGAAGGAAGGAAGACAGGAGGAAATGTACTAAAAATGAAGGAAGACAGGAGGAAGGAAATGAAAAAGGAAATAAGACAGAAGGAAGGGGACTAAAAAGGAAGGAAATAATATGGGAAATGAAAAGGAAGGAAGACAGAGAGGAATGAAAAGGAAGGAAGACAGGAGAAGGGGACGAAAAGGGAAGGAAGACAGAGGGAATGAAACAGGGAAGCAAGCACAGGAGGAAGGGGAACGGTGAAAGGAAGGAAGACAGAGAAGGAAACAAAAGGAAGACAGAGGAAGGAAACGAAAAGGGAAGGAAGAAGGAGGAAGGAAATGAAAAAGGAAGGAAGACAGGAGGAAGGGAAACGAAAAGGAAGGAAGACAGGAGAAGAACGTGCACGAAGGAAGAATACAGAGGAAGGGGACAAGGAAGGAAGACAGAGGAAAGGAAACAAAAGGAAAGGAAGACAGGAGGAAGGGAATGAAAAAGGGAAGGAAGACAGGAGGAAGGAAAATGAAAAGGGAAGACAGAGAGAAGGAAACAAAAAAGGAAGAAAAGACAGGAAGGGGAAGGAAAGGAAGACAGAGTGAAGGAAAGAAAAGGGAAGGAAGCAAGGGAGGAAGGAACGAAAAAGGGAAGGAAGACAGAGAGAAGGGAACGAAAAAGAGAAGGAAGACAGGAGGAAGGAACGAAAGAAAGGAAGGAAGACAGGAGGAAGGAATGAAAGGGAAGGAAGACAGGAGGAAGGAATGAAAAGGGAAGAAGACAGAGAAGGGGAACGAAAAGGGAAGGAAGACAGGAGGAAGGGAACGAAAAAGGAAGGAAGACAGGAGGAAGGGGACAGTGGAAGGAAGACAGAGGAAGGGAAAAAAAAGGAAGGAAGACAGGAGGAGGGAAGGAACGAAAAAAAGGGAAGGAAGACAGGAGAAGGAACGAAAAGGAAGGAAGAAGAGGAAGGAACGAAAGGAAGAAGACAGGAGGAAGGAACGAAAAGGAAGGAAGACAGAGGAAGGAACAAAAAGGAAGGAAGATGAGGAAGGAACGAAAAAGGGAAGGAAGACAGAGGAAGGGAACGAAAAGGGAAGGAAGACAGGAGAAGGACGAAAAGAAGGGAAGACAGGAGAAGGAACGAAGGAGAGACAGGAGAAGGGGACGAAAAAGGGAAGGAAGACAGGAGGAAGGAACGAAAAGGAAGGAAGACAGAAGAAGGGAAAGAAAAAAGGAGGAAGACAGGAAGATGGGAAACGAAAAGGAAGGAAGACAGAGGAAGGGAACGAAAAAGGGAAGGAAGACAGGAGGAAGGGGACAGGGAAGGAAGACAGAGAGAAGGAACGAAAAAGGAAGGAAGACAGGAGGAAGGGAACGAAAAAGGAAGGAAGACAGGAGGAAGGGAACGAAAAAGGGAAGAAGACAGGAGGAAGGGGAACGAAAAGGAAGGAAGACAGGAGGAAGGGAACGAAAAAGGAAGGAAGACAGGAAGAAGGAACAAAAAAGGAAGGAAGACAGAGGAAGGAGACGAAAAGGGGGAAGACAGGAGGAAGGGGGACGAAAAAAGGAAGGAAGACAGGAGGAAGGAACGAAAAAAGGAAGGAAGACAGGAGGAAGGGAACGAAAAGGAAGGAAGACAGGAGGAAGGGAACGAAAAGGAAGGAAGACAGGAGGAAGGGAACGAAAAAGGGAAGGAAGACAGGGAGGGACGAAAAGGGAAGGAAGACAGGAGGAAGGAACGAAAAAGGAAGGAAGACAGGAGGAAGGGAACGAAAAGGAAGGAAGACAGAGAGGAAGGGGACGAAAGAGAAGGAAGGACAGGAGGAAGGAAGAAAAAGGGAAGGAAGACAGGAGGAAGGGAACAAGGAAGGAAGACAGGAGGAAGGGAACAAGGGAAGGAAGACAGGAGGAAGGAACGAAAAAGGAAGGGAAGAAGGAGGAAGGGAAACAAAAGGGAAGGAAGACAGGAGGAAGGAACGAAAAAGGAAGGAAGACAGGAGGAAGGACGAAAAAGGAAGGAAGACAGGAGGAAGGGAATGAAAAAGGAAGGAAGACAGGAGGAAGGAACGGGAAAAAAAGGGAAGGAAGACAGGAGGAAGGGGACGAAAAGGGAAGGAAGACAGGAGGAAGGGAACAAAAGGGAAGGAAGACAGGAGGAAGGGAACGAAAAGGAAGGAAGACAGGAGGAAGGAACGAAAAAGGGAAGGAAGAGAGGAAGGGAACGAAAAAAGGAAGAAGACAGAGAAAAAGAAAAGGAAGGAAGACAGGAGGAAGGGACGAAAAAGGAAGGAAGACAGGGGAGAAGGGAACGAAAAGGGGAAATAGGAGGAAGGAACGAAAAAGGGAGGAAGACAGAAGAAGGAACAAAAAGACAGGGGAAGAAGGGAAGAAAAGGGAAGGAAGACAGGGGAGGAAGGAACGAAAAAGGAAGGAAGACAGGAGGAAGGGGACGAAAAAGGAAGAAGACAGGAGGAAGGGAACGAAAAAGGAAGGAAGACAGGAGGAAGGAACGAAAAGGAAGAAGACAGGAGAAGGGAAAAAAAGGAAGACAGGAGGAAGGGAACGAAAAAAGGAAGGAAGACAGGAGGAAGGAACAAAGGAAGGAAAAGAACAGGAGAAGGAACGAAAAAAGGGAAGGAAGACAGGAGGAAGGGACAGAAAAAAGGAAGGAAGACAGGAGGAAGGGAACGAAAAAGGAAGGAAGACAGGAGGAAGGGAACAAAAAGGAAGGAAGACAGGAGGAAGGAACAAAAAGGGAGGAAGGGAAGACAGGAGGGAAGGAACAAAAGGAAGGAAGACAGGAGGAAGGAACAAAAAGGAAGAAGACAGGAGAACAAAAGGGAAGAAGACAAGGAGGAAGGGAACAGAAAAAAGGGAAGGGAAGACAGGAAGAGGGACAGAAAAAGGGAAAGGAAGACAAGGAGAAGGAACAAAAAGGAAGGAAGACAGGAGAAGAGGAACAGAAAAAAAGGGAAGGAAAGACAGGAGGAAGGAACAGAAAAGGAGAGAGACAAGGAGGAAGGGAACAGAAAAAGGGAAGGAAGACAGGAGGAAGGGACAAAGAGGAAGGAAGACAGGAGGAAAGGGAACGAAAAAGGAAGGAAGACAGGAGAAGGGAACGAAAAAAGGAAGGAAGACAGGAGGAAGGAACAAGAAAAAGGGAAAAGGAGAAGACAGGAGGAAGGGGACAGAAAAAAGGGAAGAGAAAACAGGAGGAAGGAGCAAAAAGGAAGGAGAAGACAGGAGGAAAGGACAAGAAAAAGGGAAGGAAGACAGGAGGAAGGGAACAAAAAGGAAGGAAGACAGGAGGAAGGAACAAGAAAAAGGGAAGGAAGACAGGAGGAAGGGACAGAAAAAGGGAAGGAAGACAGGAGGAAGGGAACGAAAAAAGGAAGGAGAAGACAGGAGGAAGGGACAAAAAAGGGAAGGAAGACAGGAGGAAGGGAACAAAAAAAAGGAAGGAAGACAGGAGAAGGAAGAAAAAAGGGAAGGAAGACAGGAAGGGACAAAAAAAGGAAGGAAGACAGGAGGAAGGAACAAAAAGGAAGGAAGACAGGAGGAAGGGACAAGGGAAGGAAGACAGGAGGAAAGAAAAAAAAGGAAGGAAAAGGAGGAAAGGAACGAAAAAAGGGAAGGAAGACAGGAGGAAGAGGCAAAAAAGGAAGGAAGACAGGAGGAAGGGACGAAAAAAAGGAAGGAAGACAGGAGGAAGGAACGAAAAGGGAAGGAAAACAGGAGGAAGGGAACAAAAGGGAAGAGACAGAGGAAGGGACAGGGAAGGAAGACAGGAGGAAGGAACGAAAAAGGAAGGAAGACAGGAGGAAGGGAACAAAAAAGGGAAGGAAGACAGGAGGAAGGGGACGAAAAAGGGAAGGAAGACAGGAGGAAGGGACAGAAAAAAAGGAAGACAGGAGGAAGGAGAAAAGGAAGGAAGACAGAGGAAGGACAAAGAAAAACAGGAGAAGGACGTAAAAGAGAGGGAAGACAGGAAGAAAGGGAACAAAAAGGAAGGAAGACAGAGGAAGGGACGTAAAGAGAGGAAGACAGGAAGAAGGGAACAAAGAAAAAAAGGAAAGGAAGACAGGAGGAAGGGACAAAAAGAGAGGAAGACAGGAAGGGAACAGAAAAAAGGAAGGAAGACAGAGGAAGGGGACAAAAAGAGAGGGAAGACAGGAAGAAAGGAACGAAAAAGAAGGAAGACAGGAGGAAGGGGACGTAAAGAGAGGAAGACAGGAAAGAAAGGAACGAAAAAAGGGGAAGACAGAGGAAGGGACGTAAAAAAGAGAGGGAAGACAGGAAGAAAGGAACAAAAAGAAGGAAGAGGAGGAAGGGGACGTAAAGAGAGGGAAGACAGGAAGAAAGAGGAACGAAAAAAGGAAGGAAGACAGGAGGAAGGGACGAAAAGGAAGGAGACAGGAAGGAATGAAAAAAGGAGGGAAGACAGGAAGAAGGAACGAAAGAGAGAGGGAAGACAGGAAGAAAGGGAACAAAAGAAGGAAGAAGAAGAGGAAGGGGACGAAAAGGAAGGGAGACAGGAGGAAGGGACGGAAAGGAGGAAGACAGGAAGATGGGGAACGAAAAAGGAAGGAGAAGGGCTGCCCAGAAAAGCATACGAGATGTTATGATAATTCTTATATTCTCAGACCTTTCCTGCGCTATACAAGTGGATGTGTAGTACGAGAGAGTGTGTGACCCACACTCGTTGGTGTCTCTTGGCCTCTGAGAGTCTTCTGTACCTTCGTGTGTGTGTGTTTGAAGGTTCATATTATTGTTTTTTTCCCATCTATTTTCCTTTCTATGTCTAATTTTGTTCCCCATCTATCGCAACGTGCTTCCCTTCTTCTTTCCTTCACAAAATAAAATGTGTCTCGTTATTAAATGTTCCTCCTGAAGGATAAAAACCCTTAACACGTGCTAAACTTTCTGGTAACTGCTGCCGGCTCACATCGCCACATGCGAGCTTTGCCCGACTTTTACCAGCCTCTCGATCTACTGCTCAACTTTCCGCCCGGTTTTCACAAATCTCGTGAACGATACTTGCGTCAGACGCCACACAATGATCCGCCCGCCTCTTTCCTATTAAACTTTCGACGTTTTACACAATCTTAAAACGTTAATTCACTGACTTTCAACCAACTTCCGCCGACTTTCTACACAACCCCTGAACGATATTTCCGCCAGACTTGTGACACAGCCATTTGAGAAGTGTTAACTCGCAATAAGGAGGCGGAGAGAGAAGTAGAGAAGGAATAATGTGAATGGTATAATAAATATGGGAAAAGGAGGAGGAATGACAGGGAAGAATAGCAGGATGATAATGGGAGAGGAGAATGAAAAGGAGAGTCAGGAGGAAGGATGACAATGATAAGATAAAATAAAACAATCCTTGCTATTACTCTATCTCCTTATATTGTTATGCATAGGTACAGTCGCTTCTTCAATTTAACTCGGTGCAGTAGTTGGTACGTTTTGTGAGATGCAGCCTGTGTTTGTTTACGTCGTATTAAAACTCCCGAATGGCCTCAAGAACGCCGCATTAGTAACCAGAATAGGGATGCAAGATAAGATTCCACAGTGTTGCTAACATCTCACAAAACCCACCAACCGATCTGTACCTGCTTAAATTCTATAGTATATAACATTAACACCTAAATATATCTACACTAGTTGTCTTTTTCATTTGAGCTACTGCAACCAAAAACACCGAATCATGTCTTTATCAACATTGTGCAATATATAGTAAACTTTGTCACTATTCATTTACATTTCAATAACAAACGAGCCGAGCAAGGTTCTTTGTAAATGGAGGAAAGAGAAAGATCACATAGAGAAATATCCTTGATTATCATAAATCTTCACCTAAAAATAATTGAGAAAGACAAGATGGAGTGTATGGAGAAAACATTAAATACTTCCTTGGGGAGAAATACAAAAAAATGAGGAAAACTAAGATTGATTGCATATAGCTCTCTCTATCACTCCCTAACTCACTTTCTCCTCCATATTGTTCATTTTGATTTAGTTTATTTCATAATTCTTCTTGTTCACATATGCCCCTCTTCTTTCTTCTTCTTTCTTCTTCTTCTATTATTATTATTTTTCCTCCTCCTCCTCCTCCTCCTCCTCCCTCATGCCTAACCCATCCTGAACAGAACTAACGAGCGGCTCAAGAGACCTCAAGGAATAATCTATCATTGTTTAATGGCTTCAGTCTGGGAAAATAGAAACTCTTGATGCATAATGAGTACCTTCTCCTGTTTTAGTTAGTTAGAGAGAAAAGACAGAGACAGATAGATGGGGAGACACAGAGGCAGAGGGACAGACAGAGAGACAGACAAGAAAAATGGGAAAGACAGATAGAGAGACAGACAGACAAAGACAGACAGGCAGACAGACTGACAGACAGACAGACAGATGAGATTGTTTTAACCAGATGGTGTAAGATGGAATGAGGAAACATTATCTATCCCAATCTTCCTCAGGGTTTTCCTCCTCTCTCCCCTAAAAAACCCTCTGTTTTTCTGCTGCAGCTTCTTCTGCCTCAGCTGACAGTGAGGGAGCGACAGCTCCACTAAAGATATGCAGAGGCTGAAGTATGCGTTATTTAATATATATATATATATATATTTATGGTATCATGCAAGAGATATATGAATTAATATAGAATTGATAAGAAGACAGAGGAAGGAATAGTTTTCATAGCCGGTGGATGAGACGCAATATAACAAACACAAGCCGAATATCACGCTTAAGAAACTTTGAAGGCTCGTCATAGAATTCCCGAAATTATTGTCATATTTCAGATTTTCAGGAACTGAGAGAAAGTGGGAATATGAATATTCGAATTTTTTCAGAGTATATTTTCATGATTATATTTATCATATATAAGTACGCCATTTAAAGTTATTTTAACGCCATTTGAAATGAGTTAACGCTATTTGAAGTTAGTTTAACGCTATTTAAAGTGCGTTTAACGCTATTTAGCGTAAACACCACTTGCAAGCTTAACAAATTTGAACCGTGTTTAACGCCATTTGAACCGTGTTTAACCCCATTGAAGTCAAGCCTTACACTCAAGAGCGTTTAATGCCATTTGAAGTTAGCTAACGGCATTTGAAGTTAGTTTAATGCCATTTGAAGTTAGTTTACCTATGAAGCGCGTTTAACGTAACGCAAAACGAACATTTGGGCGTTTAACGCCATTGAACTTAGTTTAACCCCATTTTAAGCGCGTTTAACACCATTTGAAGATTGGCAACCCCATTTGAAGCGCGTTTAACGCCTTTAAGAAGGCTTAACAATCATTTGAGGCGCGTTTAATGCCATTTGAACCGAGCTTAACGCCATTCCGAAACACGATATGCTTATTTGAAACGTTTAACGCCATTTGAAGAGCGTCAACACATTGAAGTTAGTAATGCCATTTTCAGCGAGGTTAACGCCATTTGACGCGCTTTAACGCCATTTGAATTTATTTTAACGCTATTTAAGCACATTCAACGCCATTTGAAGTGCGTTTAACGCCATTTGAACTCAATTCTAACACCATTGAAGTTAGAACGCCATTTGAAGCGCGTTAACTCCTTTTGAAGCCAACGTTAACACCATTTGAGCGCGCTTAACGCCATTTGAACCGAACTAACGCCATCTGAAAAGGTTGCCATTTAAAGCGTTTAACGCCACTGATGCTCGTCTAGCTCCATTTGAAGTTAGTTTAACGATATATGAAGCATCGCCATTTGAAGGGTATAGTTTAACGCCACTTAGTTAAGGTTTATCGCGATTTGTGAAAGTTTACACGGTAGTAAGTTTAACGCCATTTGAAGCGCATTAATGCCACTGAATAGTGTTTAACGCCATTTGAAGTTAGTTTAATGCTCTTTTCAGCGAGTTTAACGCCATTTGACGCGCTTTACCATTTGAATTTAGTTTAACGCTATTTGAAGCGCATTCAACGCCATTTGAAGTTAGTTTAACGTCACATGAAGTTAATTTAACGCCATTTGGAGGACGTTTAACGCCATTTGAAGTTAGTTTAACGCCATATGAGGTTACCTCACCGATATCTAGATGATGAGTGGCTCGCACCAATTATTGATAGCTCAATAGCTTCGCCATTGAGAGCTGAAAGGTCAGCTCTGTATGACAAAGAAGCAACTGGTTGATAGCTTAACAAATTGTGAATATTGATAGATCGTGGGAGTATTTCACTATGTCGCCACGATGCCCTGACCAGAGCCCTTCTACAGATTGTCAATAGCCCAGATAGTTCGCCCAGATAGTTTGATGACCGATAGTACGCCCGATGAAGACTATTCGCCGTTCACGTAGTTGTGATTCGTCACCACCGCGTTACTCGAGATGGCGTGTTGTGAGGAGTCCCCGCGTCACGGGCACCTGAGATTGTATCGCCTAGACCCGTGATGATTGTCTGCTATCAATGTCCTCCTGTATCCTCAACTTAGCTGATCGATACCTACCAGGTGCTCACCATCCGCACCGCCAATTCGGAAAACGTATTTAAATCCAGACACGCTAAGACACTAAGTATTCTGGAGAAGAACCAGACTATTGAGAGGCGACATCAGTGCAAGAGCTACCCAGGCTTATATAAGGTCGTGGACGTGACCGCCGCTCTCTCATTATTATGTCATGGTTTTGTATCTCCCAACAGAGGAGCCATTCACGAGGATCTGTGATTATGACCACCCGAAAAAGCTCAAAAAAATTCTTGACTAAAATATCTGCTGATGTCACATCGTTGTTAGATAACCAGACGCCTGATGTCTTCGCCACACGTCTCGTTCAGCATTAAACAAATGCCAACGTTCAACTTCACAAGAGGCCTATGACGCGCTCCTTGTACCGTTGCACATTTCAGGGTTGCCAGCCTGGTTAGCACCACGTGTGGACCCACCAGGCACGATAAAAACATGTATCGCGAAAGCACAAATTATTTAGGAGTTCGATCGAACAGAGTACGCTTCCACAGGCTACCCTCCACCTACCGTACCTGTGACAGAGATATAGCACAATCACGACCCTACGCAACTGGAGTGGATCAACCTCACTATAAACCCGTTGGCCTCTGCCCCAGTAATGCATCAACAGGCCCACCACCGCTAGTGTGTTGAATTACATTCAGTGAGTATACAGAAATTGCATTGCCCTGAAATTTGAGCCGGACAGCTAGTAAGCGCTCAGATTAAGAAACCGACAACTTCCCCCAGACAGGCCACTGATTGAGATAACTGTGAGGAGTCCGCCTAACCGCATTTATTGACACCGGTAGCCAGGCCACGATTATTAAGAAAAGCGCATTCATAAGACTTAGTCCCACCGTTCTGCTTTCTTGGGTCTAATAAACAGATATCCGCCTTTAGCGGTGAAGCATTGTCGATCGCCGGACATTGCCCACTGATGTAACTGTAGGAAGTCCTTTTGCATAGGCAGGTTTAGTTGTTGATGATCCAGTATTTCCGGAGACATCTTAATAGGAGGATTTTCTACGACGTTCAACGTTGCGTTATCCCACAATTACACTCCCCGAAGCTAGTTATTTGCGTTTAAATAATGTAAATTCTAAAATTTGTCATGCACGATCCAGTTGTCGCGGCTATGAGTCGTAGACGTAAATATCAGAAGCGAAATGTCCGAGTAGATGTTAGATCTACAGTCAAGGGTAACCAGTCGGTGTCTCCAGCCGCCCTACCTTCCCAGTCTCCGGTGCACATGTTCACGCTCTAGTCCCCTGAAGCACTAACTTTTATTAAGGCAGCCGTAGAGGCCCATACGTGGCTGGTGAGGGAGGCCCGTAGGTGGGTAGGGGAGAAGGTAGTTAAATTTTCTTGTAATTCCCATCACATTTCTACTGTAGTGAACTGCACTATTTTTCTCTCTCATGACTGTTACTAAACACCCTGTTCGATGGACAAATGGGACGGCTTATCCTCGCGTATCATATTACCCGCAGAAGTCAGTCATAGGACCGACAGCAGCCAACATCTCAAATTTGAGCGCTACAAGCGAGCGTTCTAAACCTGCTAACACGAACCCACGCACTGAAGGCCCTGTACTGAGTAAAGACGCATGAATGATGATTATATCTTTGAACCCTGATACTGAATCCTGCTGAAAGATTCCACATTCAGGACATTCTACGATCCTTCCCTCACTTGTTCTCACAACATGAAGGTGATATAGGTTTATACCTGATATATAGAACACACTATCCCTAACGGAGAAAGTGCGCCTGTACAAACAAGACAATGGCGACTACCTGAGTGCGCCCGGCAGTGATTAGAGAAGAATGCCAGAAAATGTTACAACAAGGTGTGATTGAACTTAGCTCTTCACCTTAGTGTCACCTGTTGTTTTAGTGAAGAAACCCGACGGGTCATTTCGCTTCTGGGTGGATTAATAAACTTAACGACCTAACAGTCGCAGATTCGTACCTGCTGCCATACATTCCGGTATTATAGATGACTTTGGAGCTGCACGATATTTTATTACTATGACAAAGCATCTTATTGTACTATACGTAGCGGAGAAAGATCACGCTAAACAGCATTTTCTGATGGGGTGCGTCATACCAATTTCGACGCATGCCATTCAGCTTAAAACGCGCCGTCTTCATTTCAACGAGCCACATTATTTCATCTTGTTCTCCGTCCTCGGCAAACACTCGCTAGCTTAATGATATGCCATGATTATTTGAACACCACCACCAAAGGATGCCAACATGGCGGACACAAATTAAAACGGAGAGAAACGCCTTTATTGCGCAGTCCTTTAAATTCCGGTTCCAGTCACCAACGCAAACCAACCCAGATAAGTGTTGAGCACGACATGCCCAGACCAATACCGTTAGAAAGCCAACTAATAGTGCATGCAGACACATAGATCACTATGACAGCTCCACTCAACAATTGACCAAACCAAATACTAGATTAAACCCAAACACAGAAAACGTTTCGACCAACTGACGGAGAAGTTGACTAGAATCCGCATTAAAGTTATCTAATTTTGATGCACCATTCGAGGTCCACGCTGATGCCAGCGGCACAGCTACAAAGGGGCGAGTCTTATGCAAAGAGATTTGATAATAACCCCCATGCCATAGTTCTATAATATCCGAGCAGGATGGGACCAGGGCAACGGACAGTTGGATAAAGCCTGGTATAAGATGAGAAGAAACTATCATCAGGTAAATATGGTGGCGGAACAAGCCAGCAAATCTGTAGTAAATGCGAACTCTGAAAGTTTCAAAGGAGGCTAGATAGATTCATACGAAGAGAGTCGTAGCAACTCTCGACAGGAGCTGAAAACAGGCCAACCGACTATTGCAGACTCCTTATTTCTTATGTTCTATACTTTAGCTGTACAGGTGCCGAATTACGCTTATAGCATCACAGATAAGCGAAGCTTTTTTAATAGTGTCGACATTTTGAATGCCATCCGTATTGCCAAGTGAGTTAGCCGCTCAATCTAATAAACCCGGAGCCGCTCGTCACGTACCGGACGCCTGAACCACAATACGACAGCTAATGAAACGCCGAGGTGAATATTGAGACCCAAGATCACACTAACCTTGGGAGTTAAATTCAAGAAAATGTGTGACGAGACATTAACTGGAGGCCCTAGGTCAACCACGCTAATCGCATCTCTGATTTGAAATTCAAAGGTGGAGGCTAAAAAAATGTTGATAATATGTAGCAGCCAGCCTCAGACACTGCATACGTCCAGCAGCTCTCGAATTGGTCACTCCACAAAATCATAGGTCAATTAAAGCAAGACACGCACACGGTGCACAGGATGCCAAATATTGCCCAGCAAAGCACCTGTAAAGAGAGAGAGGAAGCAAAATATTGTGGTGAAAGAAGAGAGATTATCAACTAAGGAGGAGAGCTCAAGCCTTTATTCCACCCTATCTTAACAAAGTTGAAGAGCCACCCTAAGATATGAGAGCAGCACTCCAAGGTAATCACAACTCATATACTGGAACCAACAGCCAGTGTAAAGAACTGAATACAGTCTAGGCGACACTTAAGTGACTGACCAAATCTAATAATATTGCAAAACAATATATCAGTTATCCTGCTTCCGGCTGAAATATCACAGAAGAAAGGGCTCCAGAGTTGTCTAACATTGCGAAAACATATTAATAACAGCGAGAGAAAGAACCGTAAGATCGAAAATCCACCAAAGAAAATTATCTTAAATTTACGTCTTATTCAATATTTTAAATATATTTAAAAGAAAGTTAAAAATAATACCAATATACCGAAAAATGTAGAAGAGCGCGCCATGCAACTCTCTCTGCAACAACCAGACCGTCCGGCCCATTAGAGCAAATTGTATGTATATGACTATAAACCATGTGCTTAAAAATAGTTAGCCATAAAACCCTCAAAGCCTACAATTATCAATTATAAATATCGGCCATCCAACAAATGAGACTTACGCACCAATTGCCTATCAATGGCAAGTCACCAACAAAAATTATAATTCTTTTCTCTCTGCACACATCTCCACAAAATCGTCGCAACACAACAGAAAAAAATTTTCCTCACACCATTAAGAAGCAGCGTTACTACATCAATGGCGGAGGTCTGACGAACGCCCTGTCAGAAGTACGCAAAGAAACAGTAACCTTATATTTATTGTCTAAATGTCAAAATTATAAAAACCCCTAAAATATTATTAATTATCTTAATCAAAATGTCAACGTGCTTGCCTAATAACTCGAAAATAACATCCCCCAAAAGCAAGAAGAGAATTCGCAATTAAAATTCAATAAAGAAAAGGGCTGCACTCCAACGGCTCCATCTCGGATAAACTAACCGACCAGGGCTGCTCATCCGACTTTCGAGAACATATTTCACACCATGAACACAACAATGAAAGGCCAAGGAAACAACGTTTGAATTAATAAGAGCGAATGAAGAAAATATGTACAGTCAGCCAAAAAAGTCAGGTCTGTGTTCCGAACCCCGCAAATATTCGGAGCAGGTAGGTCGAAGCAGCAGGATAGTTTGGGAAGGTTGGTCACCGTAGCTGGGGAAAAAGGGCTGACGAGGACCACACGAAGGTGCTAATTGGAGATATTACATATGATGTAGCATCTTGTAATATATATTGAAATGCATCACAGGCATAAAACAGTCTTTATAACAGGTGTTACGCATGATGAACCCAAGCCATACACCCACCAGCAATAGTCATATCATCATAATCATTCGGTTCTTCTGTATTGGCGACAGGAAACTGAGGTGAGATATTGCTACGCTATCACTACGACAAACGCTGCTTTATAATATCATAACAACGATGCCTATAAGATTCCACACACACACACACACACACACAATATCAGCAGGAAACGTGTTTCATCAAGTTATTCTTTCCCCAAAGTATATTCCATTATCAAAGATGAACATGATAAGGACAAACTATATAAATTTATATTTCCATTTATTTTGATTACATGGAACACAGATGATGCATAATGTTGCATCACAGAAAGACTTACACATGTAGACAGTTAGAGATGTGTATTGGAGGTAATGTAATTGAACGAAGTAAATGAG
>NW_024743938.1:0-20811 GCF_018991925.1 Homarus americanus | reverse complement strand
TATTATTTTCAGTTCTGTGATTTATGACTGTTCTCTTTATGCGTATCACTATCTAGTAATTAGTTCACCTGTTGTGTTTCTGTTACCTGTTATTTTATTCCCGTTCATATAAACAGTCATACTTCAATAATCAGTTCATATACTTCTGTGACGTGTGGGTTGTGACGTGTGGGTTGTGACGTACGACTTGTGTGACGTGTGAGTTGTGACGTGTGAGTTGTAACGTGTGGGTTGTGACGTATGATTTGTGTGACGTGTGAGCTGTGACGTGTGAGCTGTGACCCGCATCCACAATACTCTCATAAACACTAAAGTCACATTCCCATCATCGATATTCTTCTCTTCTGACAACAACACACACACACACACACACACACACACACTTCCTGCTTCTACCCTTCCTTCCATTTATCAACTTTCTTTCATTCACCTTCATCATGTTGTGTCTCGTATTTCTCATATTTTTCTCCTCAACTTTATCATTTCCTTTTTCCATTCTCAGCATTATCTTCATTTACTTGTTACGTCTCTTTTATTATCAGCTTTTGTTAGTTTTCCCGGATTTCTGTGTTTATTTGTTTTAGTGTACAGCTGTTAATTATTTATTTGTTTTTATTTATTTGTATTTCTGACGTCCCTCTGCTTAACACCTTAAATATTTTTGACGGAGTGATAGGCTTTTGACGCGCCCCTGGACACTTACGCCAGGTCTACGCCAAGTTTACGCCAGGCACTTAGAACAGATGGTTAGGAACAGGCAAAGGGAATACAAAACGGTACCCGAGTCGTCCGTTGTCCATAAAATCTCCGCCTGTTAGTCTTTTAAGGGTACTTGTGTGTGTGTGTGTGTGTGTGTGTGTGTGTGTGTAAGACAGGAGGAGGAGGAGGGGGCGTGCGTGTCGGCGTTCCCCCTTAAACCTCCTCCCTTTAGCCGGTCAGGGGGAGCCAAGGGGGAAAAAAACTACAGCCAAGAATTTTAACTGGCCCCTGTGTACGGGCTCCTCCATTTTTTATGACTTCTCCCCGTTACCTTCATCCCACAACACAAGAACAAAATCCTAATACTTTCGAGTGAGATTTATTAAACAAATTGAATTATTCCGATCAAAACTAAAACTACTGTAATCTTAATCTAAATAGTTTATGATTACACATTAAATAATAATCAATTTACTTATAGAAACAATATGTCGAAATATATGGAAAGACGAAATTTCAACCCAGAAAAAAAATTAACTCCACAAAATAAACTTACGACGTATCCTTTGAATACTAATGATAATTTATTTGACTTTTTCCTCCAAATGTTCTCTGACTCGTCAATAAAAATGTCAAACACGTTTTTCGTAAATTAGTTTCCGAACTTTTTGTGTGTGTGTGTTTCCTCAACGCGGTAATGAACACAAGAGGTCCCCACTTCCTTCCTGTCTCTTGCCACTTACTTACACGCCTTCTGCCACAGACTACACGCCTTTTGTCACTGACTACACGCCTTTTGCCACAGACTACACGCCTTTTGCCACTGACAACATGCCTCTTACCTCTTCCTACACACCTTCTGCCACTTATTCACACACCTTATGCCACTCCCTACACACCTTCTGCCACTTATTTACACACTTGCCACTTATTTACACACTTGCCACTTATTTACACACTTGCCACTTATTTACACACCTGCCATTTATTTACACACCTGCCACTTATTTACACACCTTCTGCCACTTATTTACACACCTTCTGCCACTTACTACATTATTCTTACAAAACTTTCCTTCCTCTTCCTCCTCCTTTCTCATCCTACTCCTTACTCCTTTTCATTCCTTCCTCCTCCTTCTCTCTCCTTCCTCCTCTCCTCGCCAGTACGATAACACACTAGGGTCTTCCTTCTTAAGCAAGAATTTTGTAATGCAGGAATACAGTTGTGTTTTTCTCTTCATCAAAACAAACAAACACATTTTTTTTATTCAAGTATATAATCAAGTTCGAATTGTTTGTATTTATTAGTTATTTGTTTATTGTTTATTTGTTATGTCTTCTGTTTATTGTTTATTTATTTTTGTTGTCTGTTTTTTTAGTTACTTTAAGTTATTCGTCTATTTTTTTTTTTTACTTTTTTAACTATTCTTAACACTAATATTTGCTAATACTTGCTAACTCTTGCTTACACTTATTACACTTATTACACTTACTAACACTTATTAACACTTATTAACACTTGCTAATACTTATAAACACTTAATGAGATACTTATTCGTCAGCACCTTAACACTTAACGATAAATACATTAACATATATTAACCTACTTTTTAACACTTAACACTTATTAACAATTTATTAACACTTATACCTAACACTTTACAATTTAACACTTACTAAATATATTCTTCGTATTATTCTTTAAGGACAAACTTCTCCATTTTTTTTTCTTGCGGATTTTTTTTTTCATTTCCCCAACACTGAGGAAGACATCAGGTGGTCCCACACACATGAGCCATAAGTCATCATCAGCCAGGCCTCGGAAAAATGAGGAATGGCTGATCAAATGTAGCTTTTTGTCCTAAGTTTGGGTGATGAATTACAGCAGTGACCAGGGAGCTGAGATATTACAAAATCGGTAAGCTTAGATACAGTATGCTGGGTTATGTGTTAATACAACGTGTAAGCTTAGACACAGTATGCTGGGTTATGTCTTAATACAACGTGTAAGCTTAGACACAGTATGCTGGGTTATGTCTTTATCATGACCTGTAAGTGCTGAGATATACTGAATAGCCCAATACCATCCTGTAAGCTGAGACTGCCTGGAATATGTCTTAATGACCTGTAAGCTGAGGTGCTGAGCACACCAATACGACCTGTGAGGTTAGAAAGTGAAACAGGAGACAGAAAAACAGATGCACGCAGACAGGGGATGATATAGAGACAGAGAGATAGACAGAAAGTGATACAGAGACAGACATAAAAGAGGAAGAATAACAAGAAAAGTGCAGGAGGAAGAAAGAGAGAAAGATCGACAGCACCAGGACGATGTTGGAAGCGAGAGAGAGGAAAAGGAGGGAGAGAGAGTGGGGGTCAGGCAGGCAGGAAGGGAGAGAGAGAGAGAGAGAGAGGGGCGGGAGGGGGAGGGGGGAGGGGCGACACGAATAAATCCGCCAGCTCACATATTGGGACTTGGGTGATCCGCTTAGAACCTGGTCGAGGCGGCTGACAATATCGGTGCGGTATCTGTGTATATTAGCCCCACTACGCCTGTCTGACGCACATCTAAATTGCAAATACTTGTGTCGGAAGCCATGGAGCCTTTCCACACCCCGCCAATATTGAAAAGTTTACACCCTATGAACGGAATTTTGAAAAGGTGCACTCACTCCCCTGTGACTCTCCACGATATAGATGTATTTTTCGCCACAGCTTTATTATTTTTTTTATTTGTTTTTAAGGGGAAGCGAAATTGAGAAGGTGATCTTTTGTTTTTTTTAATTATGGTTGTTGGGGGTAATTATACTGTTGTGGAAGTAGTTATGTTTTGTAAAGGTAGTACGAGAGATAGAGAGATACGGTCATATACAGATAGAGGCAAAAAAATCATTGAGATATTTGAATGACAAAGTAACACAGGAATTCTCTCGTCTCCGCAAACTATTTTTAAACTATAATAGATTTATTATTATTTGTTTTATAGTCAGTAACTCTACAATTGTGTGTGTGTAACTGTATGTATGTATGTGTGTGTTGTTCTGTATGTGTATGTACTATGTGCGTGTGTGTGTGTGAGTGTATGTACGACCTGCATCTAAAGTTCGTGTGTACCCCTTAATAACGACGGTGGTGCAGCCTGGTGGAGGAGTGAGGAAGTACTATTCAGTGTACTACCCAGACGAGAAACTCTGATCGTGTAGTGTTATGGTCAGCCTCTGTAGTCTTTCTCGTCTGGTTATGAAGAGTTCGGTGTCTTGTTGTTTACTTCACACACACACACACACACTCCTCCTTGCTGGCCTCAGTCTTCCACACGGTCCTCCTGGCTGGCCTCAGTCTTCCACATGTCCTCCTGGCTGGCCCCCAGTCACCTCCCCGGTCCCTAGCTGGCGTCAGTCTTCCACGGTCCTCCTGGCTGGCTCCACAATCCATACGGATGATAAAGGTAAAGTGTAACATAGATGATATATTGCTCTGTCACACACACACACACACACACACACAGACACAATCGTACATCTAAAATCTTCCACACACATTGGAAGTGAATTAGAGATATCCGTACGGCCGTTTATTTTGTCCGTCCATCCGTCCGTCCATCCGTCCTTCCGTCCGTCCAGCCGTCCGTCAGCACCTAGACTACTGAGCAAACTTTATCAAGACTTGTCAGATTAGGGTTGGGTAGGGGGGGGGGGTTGCTGGTATGCGAGTCTCATTATGTTGTTCAATTGTAACAAGTTTTTCACATTTATGACCAAATAACACGCAACTTGGATGTTTTTTGTTATTATTAGTAGGGGAGAGAAGCATCCATTACGCCCCCTCCTATTCCACACCTAGTTGAAGCGCCATCTTGTGTTTGTAATCGTAACTATCTGCTCGTAATTGGTTGGTCTGAGTATAGTAGTGCAGGGAGTAGTCACCAGGCTGCGCTACCGTCGTTGTCTTTAGGTGTGTGTGTGTGTGTGTATGTATGTATGTATGTATGTATGTATGTATGTATGTATGTATGTATAAGGGACGTCCTTATTCCAGCCATAAATATCTACTAAATATACCTATGCCATTATTTTTTTTAATATACGTAAATAAACCCAGTTTGTTATGTTTTTGTTCTTGACAGTCAATTTAATAACATTTACACACGACTTGAACAAAAACATTCACATAACAAGAACAGTTAGCTCATGTGCCTCAAGAATTTGTTTGTTTATGTATTTTTATTATTTGCTTGATAAATTAATTGAAGTTTTTCCAATCAGTATTTTGTATTTTTTATATAATTTCTATATACATTATCCTTTATTATTTTTCTCAGTAATCAGTATTTTTTTTATATATACATAACGAATTCACAGATAAAACACCTATTATATATTTTTTCCAATCATAACGTTTGTACTTCCATCATTTTTCTCATAACATTTCCTCACTAATCAACGTACGACATTTTTTCCATATCAACATTACAATGAACTCACATTATAAAACACCTTCGTTATAGTTTTTCTCTCACTTATCAATAACACCGAACAAAAACCTACAATAAAGCGAATTTACCGTAGCAATATTCATCCTTGATAGGGAAGTAAAAAAAAAAAATAAAATAAAATAAAAAATCTCTCTCCTCTCATCCATGTTGAAAGGAATATTAGAAAAAAATAATCCATGCAGAGAAAGTTAAAAATATCAATATGTAAATGTGGTGACTGTGGCTGGTGGTGAAACAGGCTCTCTCTATTCAATCTTTTGACGGCCCAATCGTGGTGGTGGACGGTAATTTCAAAGCGTATGTAAATGGTGTAGAACCATTGGTCGACTCCACACTGCTGATGCAAGTCTATGAACACGACATTATTACCACAGCTTCCATGCCTCCTCCTCTCCCCTTATCTCCCCTCCTCTCCCCTCCCCTCCGTCATCCCTCCTCCTCTTCCTCCCACAGGACTTTATTCTGCATGTTTGGTGCCGGTGGTGTGTGTGTGTGTGTGTGTGTGTGTGGTGTGTGTGTGTGTGGTGTGTGTGTGTGTGTGTGTGTGTGTGTGTGTGTGTGTGTGTGTGTGTGTGTGTGTGTGTGTGTGGTGTGTGTGTGTGTGTGTGTGTGTGTGTGTGTGTGTGTGTGTGTGTGTGTGTGTGTGTGTGTGTGTGTGTGTGTGTGTGTGTGTGTGTGTGTGTGTGTGTGTGTGTGTGTGTGTGTGTGTGTGTGTGTGTGTGTGTGTGTGTGTGTGTGTGTGTGTGTGTGTGTGTGTGTGTGTGTGTGTGTGTGTGTGTGTGTGTGTGTGTGTGTGTGTGTGTGTGTGTGTGTGTGTGTGTGTGTGTGTGTGTGTGTGTGTGTGTGTGTGTGTGTGTGTGTGTGGTGTGTGTGTGTGTGTGGTGTGTGTGTGTGTGGTGTGTGTTGTGTGTGTTGGTGTGTGTTATGGTGGAGGTGTTTATGGTGATAGGTTATGGTGCTATGTAGATGATGGTGTCTATGGTAATGGAAAGAGTGACAGTGATATTGGCGATGGTGTTAATGCGTGGCGATGAACTCTCTCTCTCTCTCTCTCTCTCTCAAACCCCAAAACACTAAACTATCTCAAATTAACCCCCCCATCCTCTTCACCTCTTCTCCCCCTCTTCACCCCTCTTCTCCCCCCTCTTCCGTCTTTCCTTCCTACCCCCATATCTCCCCCTAATCACCCCCCCTCCCCCTACACCTCTTACAAGTCACAGGTAAGGTCGGAATAATTTGTTAAGTGCGTCAGCGTTACAATACACTCAGGCCGAGGTGTATTTGTCATCCTAACACCAAGGCAATAGTCGACCGTATTCCCTCCTGTACTAAAGGCGAAATTTACAACACCTGGTCTGTATTTTCTTACATAGACAACTTTAGGATACATTGAAGGTGAAAAATCAACCTTATTTACTTCATACCCTAAGGCGAAAATACTTTACAATAGAATAAGATTTTTTGTTGTGGTTACACATGAATAATTTAAACTCTATGGACTGTTGACATACGGGTGATATTGACGACCCAGTTGGAAAAAAAATAACAAAATTGGCCATCTTAGAATGACACCACCCGCCTTGCGTTTCCTCATTAGTCATGTCCTCATTGAAAAGTGTATGATGAATGACCTGTTGACCCCTTAGAGCCCAGAGGTCACGCGGTGAAATATTGTGTGTTAAATTTGTCAGTGAGGCGCCGTGAAAGACGTTGTGAATGGTTGTGTTGTTATGAGGGTCAACGTAAGGGGGGGGAGGGGGGGGGAGTTGTGACTTTGTTGACCAGCCATGTGTCTGTGTGAATATGTCTGAATGGTTTTTGTGTGTGGGTATATCTGAGTGGCTATGTCTGTATGGTTATGTCTGAGTGGGTTTGTGTATGTGTGTGTATGTCTGACTAGATATGTGTGTATAGGTATGTCTGTTTGGACATATTTGTGTGGGTATGTCTGATTGCATGTCTGTGTATCTGATTATCAATGTTATCGCCTACATTATATCTGATTGGTATATCTGATTACATGTCTGAGAATATGTGATTTACCTGAGTGTTTAAGTAAGGTTATAGACATATGTAGTTGACGGATTATGTCTGATCAGCCATTGTGTGTGTCCGCCAAGGCTGGTGACTGATGATAATGATGGTGGGTTTGTCTGGTGGCAATGACGATGGTGAGTGATGGTGGTAATGGTGAGTGATGGTGAGTGATGGTGGTAATGGTGAGTGATGGTGGTAATGGTGAGTGATGGTGGTAATGGTGAGTGATGGTGGTAATGGTGATGGTGGTGATGGTGTTAATGGTGGTGGTGATAGTATGTGTGTGTGTTGGGGGAAGATTGTAGAGTGGGGTGGGGGTGGGGGGTGGTGTAGATTGGGGTGTAAGGGGGGGGGAGAGGGTGTAAGACTGGGTATAAGGAGGAACCACACCTGAACGCTCACGAATAAAAGGTATAATGGACACAGTGACGCCTTCACCCCGTCCTAATGGTGCCTAATGGTTCCTCCTTGATGGATGGTTGGTGTAGTCGAGATTTGGTTTAATGGCAGCAGGTCGTGGTGGTGGTCGTATTGAATTCATCTGATGGCCCGTGTGATTTGGTTCCTCTCTCTCTCTCTCTCTCTCTCTCTCTCTCTCTCGCACACACACATACGAGAAATAATTTTACAGGCAACAGTACAATGAGAAACAGATACCACAATAGGAGTAGTAGTAGTAGTAGTAGTAGTAGTAGTAGTAGTAGTAGTAGTAGTAGTAACAAAAGCAGGGATACCAAACAGCCGTCCAGAGCTAGGGAAGACCTCACACACACACACACACACCACCTTCAGGAGAGGCTAGGTCGGGGGTGTCACTGAGAGAGGTGGTGCGAGGTCTTGGTTGAGAGGAAACATGGCGATGGTGCCTCCTGAAGGGTGCCACTACCACCATCTTGTTTACTGTGCTAGTCGACAAGTAAAGGTGAGTGGATAAGGGTCGCCGGTTCACCACCTTACGAATACAACAAAACACGACAATTAATCGAACCCGTGACGTAGATTGATTTACTGCCATCCTGCGAAGTGTTTGTCTGTACGTTTATGCCAGGTTTCGACCGTCTTGTTCCTACCAATGTGTTCGTTTATGTAATTTTATGCAAATATCTCCGCGCACGATCTGAAATTCATCATGTTACACAACTCACACGCTGGTAATCGATGGACCTTTTCACCTCGGCCACTCAGAGGTCGCGCTCCCTGTGACGTCATGGCCCCGTTGACGTCACGCTCCGGTCAACCAATCACTCGGCAGAAATTTCGTGTTTACAAGGTTACCTAGAGCTCGATTCTACTGATGTATCCATTAAGGAATAAATACCATAATAAAATGAAGGCTTCGGTGAACACTACAAACATGGAGGATAAAATGAACAAAAGTCACATCAGGAAGATATGAACAGGTGTTTATTCATTTGTTTTTCACTCAATTGGCAGGAACTTTAAAGATTACTCGACGCCGTTCTTACACCTCACCTAAGTCTAGCCATCTCAGAGCGCTTTGTTTCTCTCAGCTATCATCTTCACAATCTTCTTCCTCACCTTCAAAACATCATCGAGTTATTCCTCTCATTTTCTTTCTTTTTATCGATTTTTTTTTTTACTCGTTTCATTTTCATTATTTATCCATTGATTATTATCTCACCTTAAATCTCGGAAGCTGATTGGTGTGGTTGTTTCCGTTCCTAAGCAATGATTGGTTTGTCTGTATCTCACTTCCTGGACGCTGATTGGTGTATATAAATGTCTGTTGGTCTGGGTGTTGTCTGGGGAATTTACCCGAGTAACACGTATTTTCCCTGACTCGTATTTTCCCTGACTCGTATTTTCCCTGACTCGTATTTTCCCTGACTCGTATTTTCCGAGACCCTTTTTTTTCCAGACTCACGTATTTTCCCAAGCTCGTATATTTTCCCAAGTTTACACGTATTTTCCCAAGTTTACACGTATTTTCCCAAGTTTACACGTATTTTCCCTGTTTCTCACGTATTTTCCAGGGGTCACACGTATTTTCCCCCACGCAAAATATTGTTGTTATTATTATTTTTGTTTTTATTATTTATTCTAATTTATATTGCATCAATTATTATCAACTTACGATTTTGTTCGAATTGTAAGACGTATAAATATTTTAAAATTATTAACTTAATTCATTTTGGGGGGATTTTAATTATTATTTATTTATTTATTTATTTATTTATTTATTTATTTATTTATTTATTTTACTTTTGACAATATTTTAACCCTTTAATTATTGGCCTTTGTGATTCTCTGTTTATTAAGGACTTTTGACCTAATAAATATCTTCACTTAACACGAGCCTTGACCAGCCTGGACCAACCTGGACCAGCCTTGACCAGCCTGGACCAGCCTGGACCAGCCTGGACCACTACCATACACATTAACCAAGAGACACCACCATGACCTTTGACCTCCCTAAGTGAGACAAGTGACTGAGAGATGAAGGAAGGAGTTGAGGAAACCAATATGGCGGAGAAGTGAGGGAAGTGAGGGAAGGAGGAAGTGAGGAAAGGAGGGGTGAGGAAAGTGAGGAAGTGAGGAAGTAGAAAGTGAGGGAAGGAGGAAAGGAGGAAGTGAGGGAAGTGGAGGAAAGGAGGAAGTGAGGAAAGGAGGGAAGTGAGGGAGAGGAAAGTAGAAATGAGGAAAGTGAGGAAATGAGGGAGGGACTGGGAGGGGGGTGGATGGGTTGAGGTGAATTGGTTATGTGGGTGGGAAGGTGGGGTGGAGGGAGGGGGGTAGGTGTGGAGGTGTGTGGGCATAGGTGTGCGGGGTGTGTGGATAGCTTGAAATAGAAGAAATGCTAAAGACTGTGAGAGTGGAAAACAATGTGGATAATGTATAAGGAGTGTGGATAAAAAGGGGTGTGGATAGAGGGTGTTTAGTTGTAGGGAGATGAGGAGTAGTATAAGGAGAGGATGAGGAGGATGGTGTAAGGAGAGGATGAGGGGGTGGTAAGGGAGAGGATGAGGATGGTAAGGAGAGGATGAGGAGGGTGGTGTAAGGAGAGGATGAGGGGGGTAAGGAGAGGGATGAGGGGGTGGTGTAAGGAGAGGATGAGGGAGGTGGTAAGGAGGAGATGAGGGGGTGGGTGTAAGGAGAGGATGAGGGGGGTGGTGTAAGGAGAGGATGTGGGAGTGGTGTAAGGAGAGGATGTGGGAGGGTGGTAAGGAGAGGATGAGGGGGTGGTGTAAGGAGAGGATGAGGGGGTGGTGGGGAGAGGATGAGGGGGTGGGTGTAAGGAGAGGATGAGGGGGTGGTGTAAGGAGAGGATGAGGAGGATGGGTAAGGAGGATGAGGAGGATGGTGTAAGGAGAGGATGAGGGGGTGGTGTAAGGAGAGGATGAGGGGTGGTGTAAGGAGAGGATGAGGAGGATGGTAAGGAGAGGATGAGGGGGGGGTGTAAGGAGAGGATGAGGGGTGGGTGTAAGGAGAGGATGAGGAGGATGGTGTAAGGAGAGAGATGAGGGATGGTAAGGAGAGGATGAGGGGTGGTGGTAAAGAGGATGAGGGGGTGGTGTAAGGAGGATGAGGGAGGATGGGTGTAAGGAGAGGATGAGGGGTGGTGTAAGGAGAGGATGAGGGGGGGTAAGGAGAGGATGGAGGAGGATGTGGTAAGGAGAGGATGAGGAGGATGGGGGAGAGGATGAGGGGTGGTGTAAGGAGAGGATGAGGGGGTGGTGTAAGGAGGATGAGGGGAGGTGGGTGTAAGGAGAGGATGAGGGGGTGGTGTAAGGAAGATGAGGAGGATGTGTAAGGGGAGAGGATGAGGGGTGGTGTAAGGAGAGGATGAGGGGAGGTAAGGAGAGGATGAGGGGTGGTGTGTAAGGAGAGGATGAGGGGGGGTGGGTGTAAGGAGAGGATGAGGGGGGTGTAAGGAGAGGATGAGGGGTGGTGTAAGGAGAGGATGAGGGGGTGGTGTAAGAGGATGAGGGGGTGGTGTAAGGAGAGGATGAGGGGGGTGGTAAGGAGAGGATGAGGAGGATGGTAAGGAGAGGATGAGGGGGTGGTGTAAGGAGAGGATGAGGGGGATGGTGTAAGGAGAGGATGAGGGGTGTAAGGAGAGGATGAGGGGTGGTGTAAGGAGAGGATGAGGGGGGGTGGTGGGAGGAGAGGATGAGGGGTGGTGTAAGGAGAGGATGAGGGGGAAGGAGAGGGATGAGGGGGTGGTGTAAGGAGAGGATAGAGGGGATGTGTGTAAGAGAGGATATGAGGGGTAAGGAGAGGATGAGAGGTGGGATGAGGGGGTATGTAAGGAGAGGGATGAGGTGTGTAAGAGGAGTGGTGTAAGGAGAGATGAGTGTAAGGAGAGGACAGGGGTGTAAGGAGAGGATGAGGGTGGGTAAGGAGATGAGGAAGAGGGTGGTGTAAGGAGAGGATGAGGGGTGGTGAAGGAGAGGATGAGGGAGTGATGGGAAGGAGAGAGAGGGGGTGTAAGGAGAGGATGAGGAGGAGAGTAAGGAGAGATGAGGGGTGGTAAGAGAGGATGAGGGGGTGGTGTAAGGAGAGGATAGAGGATGGTAAGGAGAGGATGAGAGGATAGTAAGGAGAGGATGAGGGTAAGGAGGATGAGGGGGTGTGGGATGAGAGGATGAGGATGGAGATGAGGGGCAAGTAATGAGATGAGGGGGGTGGGTGTAAGGATGAGGAGGATGGTGTAAGGAGAGGATGAGGAGGAGAGGAAGGCAAGGAGAGGATTATGTGATGGTAAGGAGAGGATAGGGTATGGAGAGGGGAGAGGAGGATGGTAAGAGATGGAGGAGGTAAGGAGAATGAGGGATGAGGAAGGAGGAGGATGGTGTAAGGAGAGGAGAGTAAAGGGGTGGTAAGGAGAGATGAGGGGGAAGGAGAGGATGAGAGGGTGGTGTAAGGAGAGGATGAGGTAAAAGGAGAGGATGAGAGGATGTGTGAGAGAAGGAGGGGTGGTGTAAGGAGAGGGATGGGAGGTGAGGATGGGGTGTGTAAGGAGAGGATGGGGAGGTAAGGAGGATGAGGAGGATGGTAAAGTAGAGGATGGAGAGGATAGGAAGGAGAGATAGATATGGTGTGAAGGAGAGGATGAGGGGGTGGGGAGAAGATGGTGATGAGGTGGTGTAAGGAGAGGGATGAGGGGGTGGCATGAGAGGATGAGGAGGATGGTAAGGAGAGGATGAGGAGGATGGTGTAAGGAGAGGATAGGAGGATGGTGTGGAAGGAGAGGATGAGGAGGTGGTGTAAGGAGAGAGGATGAGGAGAAGGGTGAAGAGGATGAGGAGGATGTGGAAGGAGAGGATGAGGAGGAGGTGTGGAGAGATGAGGTGTAAGAGAGGATAGAGGGAGGAGAGGGAAGAGAGATGAGGGGTGTAAGGAGAGGATGAGGAGATGGTGTAAGGAGAGGATGAGAGAAGGAGAGGGATAGGCTAGAGGGATGAGGAGGATAGGATAAGGAGAGATTGTGGGGGTGAAAGGAGAGGATGAGGTGGGGTGTAAGGAGAGGGGATGAGGGGTATAAAGGAGTAGTGAGAGGAGGCAAGGAGAGGATGAGGGGCAGGTAAGGAGATGAGGGGTGGGTGTAAGGAGAGGATGAGGGGTTGGGTGTGGCGAGAGGATGAGGGGGGGTAAGGAGAGGATGAGGAGTAGGAAGGAGATGGAGGGTGTAAGGTAGAGAGATGAGGGGGGTGGTGTAAGGAGATGAGGAGAGGATTAGGGGTGGTAAGGAAGGGATGAGGGGTAAGGAGAGAGAGAGGAGGATAAAGAGGAGGATGAGGAGGATGTGAAGTAAGATAGAGAAAGGAGAGGGGTGGGGAGGAGGATGAGGGAGGATGGTAAGGAGAGATGAGGGGTGTAATGAGAGGGAAAGGAGGATATGAGGGGGTGGTGTAAGGAGAGGATGAGGAGGATGGTAAGGAGAGGATGAGGAGGATGGGTGTGTAAGGAGAGGATGAGGAGGAGGAGGAAGGGAGAGGGATGATAAAGGAGAGGATGAGGAGGTGGGTGGGAGGATGAGATGAGGGATAAGAAAGAGGATGAGGGGGGTAAAGGAGAGGATGGAGGATGGTGAAGGAGGAGGATGAGGGGTTGGTGTATGAGGATGAGGAGGAGAGGGGGTATGGAGAGGATGAGGGGTGTGTAAGAGAGGGATGAGAGGAGGATGAAGGAGAGATGAGGGGTGGAAGGAGAGTGGGATGTGAGGGTGATAAGGAGAGGATGAGGGGGTGGTAAGGAGAGGTGATGAGGAGATGGTGTAAGGAGAGGATGAGTAGGAGTGATGAGGATGAGGGGTTGGTGTGGGGAGAGGATGAGGGGTGGTAAGGAGAGGATGGAGGGTATGAGAGTGATGAGGGGTAAGGAGATGGTGATGAGGGGTGTAAGGGAGAGATTATGTGTGTAAGAGAGGATGAGAGGATGGTGATGAGAGTATGAGGGGTGGGTAAGGAGAGATGGTGAGGAGAGGATAGAGGTGTAGTGAGAGGATGGGGTGTTGGGAGTATGAGGGAGGAGGAGTTTGAGGAATGTGTGAAGTGTGATGAGGTAGAGATGATACTGTTTTTATCTTTCTATCCTCCATTTTCCCATTCACCTCCTCCTTCCTTCCCTGTCCCTCCTCTTTCTTTCCTCTATCTCCATTTCCCAGTCCTCCTATCTGCTTCTTCCTTTCTCTAAACCTCCAGCCTCCCTATTCTTTTCTCCTCTCTCCTTCCCTGCTTTCCTTCCTCTCCTCCCACCATTTCCTTCCTCCTCCCTTCATCCCTCCTCCACCTTTTTCTGATATCTGCCATTTTCCTCCTCACTCTTCTTACCTCCCTCCCCTGGATCCTCTGAAGGAGCCAATCAGGTCACATGGCTGGTTTTCTGTCATCCTCCCTCCCCCTTCCACTCTCCTTCCCCTTCCTTCCTCTACCCCTACCCTCTCCTCTCACACATCCTTATCCGATTATGTCATGATTTTTCTTTTAACTTCTGTGTTTGGTGTTCATTGAGATATTTATGACCTGGTGGCCTCTTCCTATCGGTGTTCTTTTATTCTCCTTTCTGTTTTTCCCATCTCCTTTATCTCTTTTCTCTTTCTCATCCTATCCTGCCTAGGCTTTCCATTATCACAGAGGTCTTATTCATCAGTGCAAAAGAGGAACAATTTTAAAATGTTTCTGGGTTGTTTGGGGAATTCTCTGCCGTTTGTTGGAGAAAAATAGTTGGCGGAGGAGGGAGAGTAGGTAGGTTGAGTGAGAGAGAGAGGGAAAGATAGAGAGGTTTTGAGGAGCAATTACAACTTTAATCCCTGCACTGAGTACCTCAAGATTTCTCTGTCATCACCTCAGAATACGTGTCAGCCACCAGGTTATGGTGTGTGGTTCATTCATGATTCTGCAAAACACTGCTTATAAAACCAGCTGCATCGTACTAGACACAACTGTCCACGTCTTTTATTTCTAACTATCCAACTACGGGTTAATAGAATGAAAGAAATAAATGTGGTGGAAGAAATGTTAAATGAGTTTATTTGAGTCTTATGCTATAAACAGGTGTCGCAGTCACTCAGTGAATAAGTGAAGCGCGCATCGTTGGTGCGAGATCCGTGGGACGAGAAGAGGATTATGAGTGCTATTGATTCCAACCTCAGTTGTTCACCACCGCACCGACACTCAATGCGTTATTATGATAGGTGTCTGCGGCGACGCATATAATTGCATATATTCGCCAGATGTATCTTTTTATATGTCGTTCTTATTGGGATGAATGAGTTGTGTGAAATTTATTCATTCGTTATCACAGACTGGATTGAATGTGGCTGACAAGAGAATGTGTGTGTGTGTGTGTGTGTGTGTGTGTGTGTGTGTGTGTGTGTGTGTATGTGTGTGTGTGTATGTGTATGTGTGTGCGCGCGCGCGTATTTACCCCAGTGTACGGGATCAGATTACGTGGTTTAGCACACGTTAAAATGGGAGGTGAAAAGGAGAAGAGGGAAGAGCTGGAAGAAGAGGAAGGGGAAATGAAGAGGCAGAGAAGAGACACAAAAGAGAAAGGGAAATGAAGAGGAAGAAGAAAATATGGAGAAAAGGAAGAGGGGGGAAGAGAAGAGAAGTGGAATTGAGAGAAGGAATTTCTATTAATTGAAAACTATGTTGACAAAGCTTGAGTACATCCTTGTTTATAATTCTGAGAAGTCTTTACTCAGGTCTTAACACTGAGGGTGGTATCACTGTTCACTGCCACACAGGACAGAGGTTCATACACAAAGGGATAATAGCATAGGTCATGTTCAATAGTGTTATATTCTATTTGAGGACTATGTAGATTAGCAAATTTTGATAAACGGCAAGAATGTCCTCAAGCACTCCTGATTCAATGTAGTAATTACATAGTTCATGATACAATAAGCCAGGTGGCCTGGAAGTCTTTGACAGTGTCAATATCCAATACATGTTGTTCACGTGTATGCTTTTAAAGGTTATCCTAGCCTACCCTGGCCAGCTATCATACTGTCTGGTTCTGTCCTTATGCTGGCCATACCTGGTACCTCTCACAAAATTTGTCATATTTACTAACGTTACAACTAAGGAAGACTGAGCAGAGGAAGAAGAGGAAATGAAGATGGTGGCTTTACAGGAGTAGGTATTTTAAACCACATATAGCAGTTTATTTCTATCCGAAATGATTCTAGGTTTGTGTACGCTCGAAATTAGTAATCGCAACGGAAGCTATTGGCTGTCATTTTCAGTACGTAGTTATGGCAACATTCCTGTACATTTATTTTATTTTATTATTTAACATCTGTCACCGTAGTTAGATGCGTGATGTAGGAGAAAGAAACAAACAAAACAGACACACTGACACACAAGGTATTGTGAATATACTTACATCAGTGCGCATTTTACGCTTATTTATAATAATAAACTTAGGAACACAATAAGAGGGGTAGAGTCATGTATATCGTGTGTGTGTGTGTGTGTGTGTGTGTGTGTGTGTGTGTGTGTGTGTGTGTGTGTGTGTGTGTGTGTGTATCTGATTCCAACATATTAAGATCATGGATGCTCTTATCTCCTGGGGTGACCTGCCTTATCTCTCTCTCCTCCTCCAGTGCCCAGGGTTCGACCTCTCAGCCTCCTGCACACCCCTGCGCCGCCTCTCGTCAAAACAACAATATCATTATCCTAGTCTGGTCGATCTACGTAACGAAAAAAGGGGTTTGGGATTCTCTTCATAAGGGATCAAAGTGTTTTTCATGGTAGATCTTATGCGATTTAACGTAAATCTTGTTTTATGGGGGAATTTTAGCTGAACATAGATGACTGCATCAGATCATTAAATGTTATCAGATGACGGATCTGATCCCCTGTGTGGCTTTCCTCTGACACAAAAAACACACTTATCGCAGCCGACCTGAGGTTTCGAGGCGACCGCTATCGTGTTGTGTCGTTCCCCAAACCTCAATAGCATCCATCTTGAGAGACAGTTCATGTACAGCATCTGCTTCATACTTGAGACAGAAACGACTTTAATTACTGGACACGAAGTGGAGTTACCAGTAAGATAGTGGCAGAGTGTCGCCCACCTTCGGTACTCCTCGTCGTCGTCGCTGTCAGGGCCGCAGAACACGGGCCGCCTCCTCAAGCTGGAGTGTGGCGGGGTTGACAAAGGTCCGCCATTCCTCCAGATCCCAACAGAATATGATATATCGAGATAATGTTTTTCCCACGGATAATGAATATCCGGAGCGTGGACAAAACAGGCACTCTGATGTGTGTCTATATGTGTATAGGTGGGGCTCACTGAGTACGCCCTAGAGATGTCTCAGGGGCGTCCTGTGCTGCCAGGTGTGTCTTAGCTTGTCGAGGAGACCTGCCCTTTACACACACACACACACACACACACACACACACACACACACACACGCACACACACACACACACACACACACACAATATTCAATAATACACAGTCTTCTCCTATATATTTTATTTGTACTAGGACGAGGTGCTAGGGAGGTATAGATGAGCTTGATACCAGATGCTTTTGCTGAGGTTTTTACTATAGCTTATTGTCTACAGGTGATGACTGGAGATGAGGGGTTGGTTGTGGTAGTGTGTATAGTGATGCTTCAGAGGACACTATACAAGTCACTATAATTAGAGTTTTACTAAGGGTTGTTTAGTTCACTTAAAATAGAATACAATGTTAAACATTATTTTGAATTTTGTGAGATTTGTGGATAAGAGATAGAGAAAGGCGTGATGTAGGAATCACAAAAGGTCCTTAGTGTTGAATCCTTATGGGGTCTCTAGGAAGGATGGAGATAACTTACGTCCTCCGTGAAAAGAGTGAAGGTGTAAGACAATGGGATGTGGTGTCGATGGTGTGTGACTTGGGGAAGGAAATGAGTCCACAAGTCTTCTCCCAGAGAGTACATGGACCACCTCTGAGTCCAGAGTCACAAAGAGTCTAGGTTTTGTGTGTTATTGCCCCGTTAATGATGTTAAGGAGACTCTAAGGAGTTTATGTGCCTTTTGAGTATTTTTTATAGTCTTATGGAAGATGTTGTTGTGTTTTAGTCAGCCAATTAGATTCTTTACACCATCAGTTATGGGTAGATTTAATGGTCGAACCTTAGAGAATCTAGTTATTGGGAGGTAACACCCATAGTGCTGGGCTGCAACACAGTTGCCGACTGTGACCACAAATTGTTACCTTAAGCTTCAGTTGAGAATAAGATCAAAACTAACAATATTACCTGATTAACATTAATTTAGTACCTGGTGTTAATTTATTCTGAAATCGATAGTTAACATTAAAAACTGCCAATGAAGACTGCTGATATTGCTCCGTGCTCGGACAGATTGACGATTCAAATTTCGTCTTCCATCATCCCGGAGTTGTTATAAAGAGTTTCTACATTAAACAAGAACTAATATCTATTGTTATAAGCTTGTAAAATAGACAATACATCGCATTATCGAAATATAATACATCCTGAACAACCCCAATCCCCTGGTTAAAACTAAAGGGATTATGTTTGTTATCAAACCTCAAGGCTTATCGAGGAGTCAATTTTTACCAAGTTTCAAGAAAGTTCGTCTCCTTTTAAGAGTTAAGGCAGGAGAGGTCAAGCAATCAGGTGTTGTGGCTGATCGTGTAATTTATAATATTTAAGGAATCTGTTGAGCAATATAATTATAACCAAGATAAACGTAATCCGACACTACCGACTGTTCAAACTATTAGTGGAAGAATGTTTGTAAGATGATATCAGAACAAAACAACGATATGATGTTGTAAAGTGCGTGTTGTTGACGTGGGAGGATGAAGAGAGAATATTGTTTGTTTTCGCCGTCTCAGCCTCGGTGTAACACTGACCTGGCATTATCTCGGTGTGTTAGTGGAGGGGGTGATCCTGACGACTAGAAATAATATCGTTATTTTCGTTCATGTTAAAGGAAACAGAATTAGCTTTGTGACATTTATTCAGCTTTCACATCATGGTGTTTGTGTCAATCGAAAAGTGGTGAGTTTTGTTGTTAATGGGATCACTTGAAGAGTAGACACCCCAGGTTATTACACTTCATGATTAAACACTCTAACACGCTAACCTAACCTAACCTATCCTAGCCTAACCTGTCTCTAACCAGGATGTCGAACCATTAGACGATCCACTTGAAGTATAAGACTCAGCTAAACATATAAAAAATATAATGGAAGATTGGTTATTTGATTCATAATAACATCTGGAGTTGTGGAGTTTATAATTGGCTTCGAGTAAAGTTCCTAAAATGTATTTTGTGATGGAACGGTATTAATGATGTACAAAGGCGAGGTGGTTCAGTTTAGAACACACCAATCGTTACCTAAATGACATTGAATTTACAAAGAGATACTGGTCCACAGAAATTATAAATGATGATCTGATATTGGTGTGTGTGTGTGTGTGTGTGTGTGTGTGTGTTATATCAATACAATCAATGAACTGGGCGTTTATCCACAAGAGTTTATCAACATGTTTCTGACTGTAGGATTGGATTGATGGCAGCACCCATGATGGAGTTCCTCCACACTCTACAATGATAGTTTTTGTTGACATTTTAAAGTCTTATCAATATTTTTTTAGCCATTTTACGACCAAGAGACATATTCTAGTTGAGAGGACAAATGAGAACGAACTGTGAGAGATAATGAGATACTGACCTATATTATATATGTGTACGCGAAAGTGAATGAAGTATGAATGACTGTAAATGTAACTGATAGAATGTTATATTGAGTGGAAGTTAATAATTGTGGTTGACGAATCGTTAGTTAAGGAACCACAGTGACGTCAAGTCTTTGTGTATATTTGTAAGGTCTTGACATTGAAGCGTCACATTGCCTTAACTGTGGTAATAGTCGCCTGTTATCCTACCATGCAAGAGGGGTGATAGGGGTTGGTGAGAGGGCAGGAGGAGTTGTGAGAGGGCATGAGGAGTGGTAGGGGAGGAGGGTTGGTGAGGGGCAGGAAGAGTTGTGAGAAGTGACAGGTTGTGAGACGGCAGGAGGAGTTGTGAGAGGGGTGACGTGGTGTGAGACGGCAGGAGGAGTTGTGGAGGGCATGAGGAGTGGTGAAAGGAGTGAGAGTGCAGGAAAAAGTTTAAGAAGGAGTTTATTGACGATCCTGTTAAATCCAAACGCCATGAAATTTCTATAACTATTACATGTTAATTCACCATTATTATCTACTAATTCAAACATTGATGATAACACACTATTGAGAGTGTTTAGTTATTTTATATAATGTTTATAGTCTTATGTGAATCATCCAGTTACAAAAAAAAATAAATAAATAAATAATCTCAATATTTTCCATCTTTCATCGCTTGTCTTAATCTTTCGTTTTGTCTTGTAAAAAAAAGTTGTAAACGCCAGTAAATGATCCCAGATAATGACTGTTGAAGGTATGAAGGGTTGCATTAAAATGACCTATACAAGACGAAATGTTGAGTGAAATATTGAGTTAGGAGTTGGCAACTGCGTGTGTGTGTGTGTAGGTCTGGGGATGGCAGTGATGTACTAAGTGGCAGGTCTGTGGAGGCAGACGTCTCACAAGAATATTTGGTCACTAGACATTACTGCAGTATTTTGTGTAAATACTTTTTGGGTTTTCTCCTTCAGGCTTTTACGCCCTTAATGTACGAGGTCTGTGTGCGTGAACTTTCATATTTCCCTGTTGGGCGCAAACGCTTCTGCGCTTCACCTTGCACAGGATGTTAGGGTGCCTATAAACTAGTTCCTCGGGGCAAATCTGAATCTGAATCTCTTTTATATCGTTTTCAATTTTATACCCCTTGTAACTCTGCACCTTCTGTCTCTTGTACTTTCCTTCCCGTTCACACTCTTGCCTCGCACTTTATCCTGCTTTCCCGCACCCCTCTGCCCTCACCCCTCATCCTCCCCACACCTCAGATCCCCACACTCTGCATCCTCTCACACCCCTACATCCTTCTACACCTCCTAATCCTTCTCACTTCTACTAATCTTTTTTATCAATAAGGCTTTGAGGAATCAGCTGACCAATATCCTTGTTTTAAAGTAGAGGTAGTAGGTAGAGGTAGGAGGTAGAG